>NW_024527599.1:2836471-3072876 GCF_017590135.1 Pyrgilauda ruficollis
AGGGGGGCCCGGCGGGGTCCGGCGGCCGCCCGAGGGGGCGGCTGGGGCCGCGGCGCTGGCGGGGGAGCGGGAGCGGCGGCAGCCGCGCCGCTGTGATGAGTCATGCGAAGGCAGCCAGACGCGTAGGTTCCTCACAGGAACCCGGAGGAAACCTGAGCGCACATCGCTTGTTACCTAATCCCTGCCTCCTTCGGGGCTTCCCTGGAGCTTCCGCCGGCGCCTCCGCTGCTGCCGGAGGGTGCGCGGGGCCTGGGCGGCAGCGGGGGGCGGCCCGGGCTCGCCCCGCCGTGAGGGGACGCCGCTGTCCCGCCGAGCCGCGGCCCGGGCCGGGGCCAAGAGCAGCCTCGGAGAGCGGGCTTGACATCGGAGCGTGTTTGCGTGAGGGGAAGTGGCCATGAGAAAGGCAGAGGGTAGGTTTAGTTCAGGTGTTCGGGAGGAATTCTTCGCTGTGAGGGTGGGGAGGCCCTGGCAGAGGTTGCCCAGAGAAGCTGTGGCTGCCCCTGGATCCCTGGAAGTGTCCAAGGCCAGGTTGGATGGAGCTCTGAACACCCAGGTTCAGTGGAAAGTGTCCCTGCCCATGGCAGGGGTTGGAATAGATGGTCTTTAAGCTCCCTTCCAACCCAAACCATGCCGTGATCCTGGGATAAATTACATATTGCACAATATCTACTCATTCCATGTTCTGGCAAAGAATTTGTGAGAGGCTGAAGATGCTACACCAACTAAAACTTAAAAAGATAACCTGTCAGTGGGAGACAAACTGCAGTGAATATTCTCTTGCTGTCTAATAAATGTCTTTCATTTGCGAAAGGCATTTTGGCTTGTTTTATTCATTGCTGCTGGAAAGCTATTTTCAGAGCTATCAGGTCCATAAATACAATTAATGAACAGGTATAATTGCCACACATTTAAAATAGCTTGTACACATGGGAGGGAACGATATCCTTAATGTGAGATATACCTTGAAAAATGGCCAAATCACGAGCCTCATATGCAAAATATCCTCAAATTTTTATGTATTGTAACAAGGACAATATCTTGCTGAAACCTGTTGTTCTCTACATTGTAGCAATTACCTCTGCATGTCAGGGTGCTCCTGTGGATCTGTCTTCTGTTTGGTGAATTATTTTAGAGCCAAACTAATTTTAGAATATTTCCAGCCACTGCGTTGACTGATCATATTGTGGTCTTGTGAATATGTAAAAGCCCTGAGAGTTAAAAATGTGATTGTCACAGTTAGTCTTAGTCCTTCACAGCTGACAGTGGCAGAAAGTCACGTCACTTGTCCTGGAAGGTTATGCCTAAGCAATATTTTTCTTCATGCCATTTCTCTATTTTCAATTTTACACTCATTTATTTAGTGAATGCCAGTGGGGTTTGCAGGGTAAGAAACATTGAAGGGTAAGAAACATTGCAGTTCTTTTTGAGCAGAGAGCTCCCAGTTGCAGCTGACGATGTCATTGCTGGATTTTGGTTTTTATTTTTTTTTTTATGTTTGTGTGTTCTGCATCATCAGTGAGTCACAAGCCCTGGGAGGATATATATCAATGCAAGTATCACAAAGCAGTTTTAACTTCATGATCAGTTGTTTTTCCCTCAGAATCCAGAGGCAGTTGGAGTTTCTAAGAAACCATAATCCAGATAATCTTAATGTAATATGATCTGAGTTATAAAAATTCCCATTATTACAATGTCTTAGGGAAGTCACAACTAATTCAACAAGACACAAGATCAGCTTCATGTTTTATGAAAAACAGCAATTAAAACTACCTAAGAAGAGATTCAAAAGCATTTAGGCAAGCTTTTCCTGTAATTTTTGTTAATTTCTTATATTTTTTTAGTTGTTTCAAACAGCACAGAAGAGTATCTGGGAGTAATACCTACCCTGTTTCATGCTGAAATGTTAAAGTTACCAGATGTCCTTGATTCTTCTTGGCAGTCCCCATGTGCTTTTCATCATTTGTCTCGTGGCAGAAGACACTAATTAAAATGAAACAGAGTAGAACTCCACACTCAGGACACTTCGTCAACTTTTGGCACTACGGTCAAGCCAGGATTGTTTTGCTCTGATATTAAATAGAGAGCTGATGGCTGCCAGCCATGCTGACATTTGTTTGTGAGAGGGAAAGGTGGAGAACCATTCCCAGGAGGCTGGAACACGGAGCATACGGCGGCAGTGGGTGGTGTGGCTGAGCCAGGCAGGAGGCTCCGCTGGCCCCGCTCTCCGTGGGGCCACTGGGGTGGCCAAACTCCCCCAGAAGGAGCCACCCTGCCCAGAAAAGGAAGCTCTGAGCACCCACTGAGCCCTCAGAGCGTTACGAAATGTTTGGAGTGTTCAGGAACTCTGGGAGCTAAATTTAGAGTGCTTGGCTGTGCTCTGGATATCGTTGGGTGGATGGTTCCTGTGGGATGAGGGGAGGTGGATGGAATAAACTCACAATTCCCAACATTCTGAGTCTGAGACCATTGGAAATCATATGGAGAATAAGGATTGCACTTGATGTGAGAAGGAAATGCAGGTGTTTGTATCCTTTTCAGCTTAATAATGTTGCTTTTTGTTTTAAAAAAACATTTAGCAGTATTGTTTTGGAAGAAATCTATTTCATTTTAGCCTTAAAATGATGCCTTCCTCTTTCTCATTTGCTGTTGAGTAATAAGCAGGGTTTGAACAGGCCTTGGGGAGGTGACCTGAATTGTATGGAGGGCAAAAAGAAGTGCTTTTTAATTCTTTGTAACCTTTGGAAGTGACTCCTGTGGGCTGACAAACAGAAGACAGGTAGGGTTCATGTACTTATCATACCTGTGACACATGATCTGATACCATACAAATGAGTTTAATGGCAAAAATCCAATGGTAAACGCCTCTTCAAAGCAGGGCTTCTTTCTTTAAAAAGTAGGGCTTTTCCAGTAAACCTGAATTAATTTTAGCAGCTATATTCAGTTTTAATAATTCCAGTTGCTTAAGACTAAAGACAGTGAGAATTTGTAAGGAATACAGCAAGAGGACTCTTGTTGGCAGAGTCAACATCCATCAAACTGCAGTTCATTTTCTCAGGTTCAGCCTGGTCAGCTGCAGCTTTAAAGAGCTAAGTAACTTCTGCCACCACAGTTTTACCAGCTCCTTGACCATAATAAGGATTTTTATAGTGTTTCTAAACACCAAAGTCATTCTCTCTTTTTCTTTCACTTTTTTTTTTTTTTTTTTTTTTTTTTTTTTTTAATAAGTTTGTGAGGTCAAGTCAGCTTTTCCAGATTAATAGTCAAAGATTATTCTGAAATATCCCCATCCATTGCAAAACATGGGATTTCAGGCCTGAATCCCACTTCCAGCTGTCATGGAAATTTCCAGTCCCATCCCAAAGGAAAATTCCATTTTCAGCCTTCCATTCAGACCCCAGTTTAGGAAAGGGTGTGCTTTGAATTAGCGTCCCTCTCAAACCCCATTGAGGCAGCTCATTCTAACTTCTCTCAACAGCCTCAAACGCTATGAATTAGCCACAGAAACTTGTGCTCATTTCACAAATGAATGAATGAATGGCTTTTAAAGAGATAGATGTATGTGATGTACACATTTACTAGCAAAAGTGTAGTAAGCAGTTAGTTTATCTAGTAAAAAAAAAAAAAAAGTGTTACAATCTCTTATTGACACGCTGCACTTTATAGACATTATTTTCTTGCTGAGGAGACAACTTGTTCTTTAGCCCAAAACATTTTAATTTAGTAACATATATGATACAAAAAGAATTACTAAGTGAGTGTAGTTGTAACTGTGTTGCTAAAATTGCAGCAGTTCACACTAAATAAATTAAGAGCATTAGAGGGATATGTGTCAGAAATGTAAACCTCCAAAATAATGGAAACTGAGCAAGCATTCAAACAACATATTTGTGGCCTTTGAGAAAAACATCCAGACGCAATTAGAACCATTCATTGAGGTCTGTGGAGTTTCTTTATTACTTTCCTATATATGTTATAAAATATTTTAAACATTCCCCCTTCTCATTGTTTGAAACTGAAATATGATTTTTTTTTAATATCCCAATGCTTCTTTGGCTCTGTTTAAATCAATGGCAAGTAATTCTTGTAAAAATGAGTAGTATTAGCTATAATTCTTGAAGTGTAGAATAATTAGCTATAATTTTTGAAGTCTGACTTAGTAAAATACAGACTTTTCTATGCATTATTTTGGCACATAATCTAACATTTTTACTACTTTTGTCATGATGGAATTATTGGTTTTAATGCCATTTATTATTTCTATAGATAGAGTTCAAACTGTGTAGAGCTTAGGCTCTCTCACAGATAGATAGTGGATATTGTAGGAATATTTCTTGCTTATGGGAAGCAAGACAGGAGCTGACAGTTTAACAGTGGGTGCATTTGTGGGTGAAATTCAGTACTGGGAAAGGGGCCAGTTCCCGGTGATTTCATTCTTCAGGAGAGAACATTAGTGCAGGCATCTTGCAGCAGCCAAGGGAAGCCAGCTCCCCTGACCCTAATCATCCCAAATGAGTGCATGGCCAGCAGCCACGAGACACCGAGTGCCCAGGCCGGGGAGCGGCAGAGGGAAGCCCGGAGCAGGGAGCAGCTGGCACCGCTTCCTGGAGCCGAGGGGCTGCGGAGGAGGAGGGCTGGCCAGGCTGCTCCCGGCCGCTGCCAGCGCCACATTTCCCTGCAGCCAGGCTCCCTGCGGAGCTCTTAGCACGGCCCTGCTGCTTTGGGAACACGGGCTGACCCCCTGCTCGTCATCCTTTTAAAAAACTGTTATTTCCCTTCTGGAATAGTTGTGTTGCTGCCATGTCAGCGCTCTGTTTATTCCATTTCTCTCAAGGATAAGAAAGCGTCAAACCATACTTTTAAAATTACTAGATGTATTTAATATAGAATTATCAGGTGTTAAAACAGTACCACACAGCTTAATGTGGCTTTCTAAAGAATTATTATCCTGAGCATGGTAAAAACAGTCTCTTTGGAGAAGCTGGAACACAATGACTTGCCCTTCCAACTTCTCTATCTCCTTTTGTTCAGGACAAGGGTGGAGCTCAAAAACCAGGCAGCAAGGATTTCTGGTTTTTTTCTTTGTTGCTAATCCATTAAATACCTGACAATAAATCTGATCCAAAATTTAGTCCCCCTGTAAAATAACTAAAGGAACAGTAACTGAAATTGATCAGGAAAATGGTTGTTATAATTTAAATGTACTTTTCTCAGCACTCAGGTTAGTGGCCAAATCTCCTTTCCACACCAGTCAATCACTCTGTGGCTGACATCAAGAGGAGACTGATTTCCTACCTTGAACCTTGGCTACACCTTTGTACCTCCAGTTAAGCTATTTCTTCTCCATGTTTTCTTCAATTTACTCTACTTAGAGGCTTGCTGGTTCCTCAGTACTTCATAATGGAAAAGGTGCAGAACACATCAAAACAGGAACAAATAAATTGTTATTTTCCCTGTCCAAACTAAAGAGTTTCTAAGCAGGACTCAGGGCTTGAGAATTCTCCTGTGACCGCAGTGTTTGCCTGTTGCCAAGGCCTGTGGTAGGATCTGGATTCTTCTTGTGGTGACAAAATAAGTTCCTCCACCACAAGTAAATGTCGTCCCCACAAAATGGAATAATTTCAAACTCAGCATGACAGTTAAAGCCCTTGGCTTTCAGCAAACTGGGACTTAAGCAGCAAATCAAACAACCCATTTTCTTTTTGATGCAGTGCCATGAGGTTGGCTACTTAGAATCTCACTTTTTGTGCAGTAATAAAATTCTCTTCTGCCCCTCGCTGTTGGGCACCGACGCTGTGACATGCATGAGAATTCCAGGCACATATGGGAAAAAATCAACTTGCCATGGAAGATTTACTGGTGAGGCAACGGTCAAATTTTTTCTTTCTCTGCAATTCTGAGCCTGGAACAGCTTCCTTGTCTCCAGCAGATGAGAACGAAATCTGGCTCATTTAATCTAATTTTGTCTCCGCCAACAGATCCTTCTCTCAGTTCTGGTCTGCAGAGCTGATTTTTATAATAGCTTCAATAGGAAAAAAAGAGTGAAGAATTAAAAAATCTCAGCATAGAGAGCCTCCAATGTTTCCTCTGGACATTCTGTAACTCCTACTGTTAACCAGTAACTGTGCATCTTTTTTATTTGAATAATGATGCCCATAACACTGGAAGCTCTAACATTTACTCAGCCAAGACCATTTATCTTGTTATAACAGGATCAGCATCTCAGCTGGGGCTTCTGGATGCTACTCTACTACAAACAAAATTAAAACCACCAGTCAGCTGAAATTAATAGTACATGGGAGCCACACTGTTACTCTGCTCACACACGGAAGGACGTGTGGAGGGTGTTAAATCCCAGCACAATGCACTGAGAGAAATGGATTTTTCCATAATTACCAAACCCCTTAGATAGCAGCTATCACCAGGATCCAGGAGAGCTCCTGAAAATATTGCTCCAGCATTCCTAATGGATGGTTTTCCTCGTGCCTACGTAGGCAAGAGCTCGGTGCCAGCTCCCCCCTCCTCCTGCTCTGCCAGACGTAGGAAGGCTTTATTCCCAAACGGGAGCGTTCGCTTGCTGACATCACATGCGCTAGGATCCTTTTGTTTGCCTGTGTCTCCTGCATTGAAATGTTTGTCTGAGTCACAGATCCCGCTGCCTCCCTTCTCCGATGTCATCCTGCTTGCTTCACAGCTTCTCCCTGACTCACAGTTTTTAAATTTTGACACAGCCCAGTTTGCTGCATGGCAACTCAATACTTTTCCCTTTAATATTTTATTATGTAATTTTCATCTAAACTCTATAATGATGCAAAAACCACTGCCTTTTTTTTCTTTTTTTCCTTTTTTTTTTATTTTTGCAGCCTTTTTTGAATAGGGAGATTTTATGACTCAGATTCAGCACTGAATTTCGTTTCAAGGGAAAGTCAGTTTAGTGTATACTAAATAAAAAATTTAAGATAGTGACTCCCACAACTTGAATTCTCCATTTAGCTGCTGGCTGAGTTTCCTCAGCTCTAACGTTACCAAGTGCTCTGCCAAAAGGGGTCATCTCTGTGCATGTGTACAAACACTTCCCATAATTGAAGTAATTATTATTTTGCAGTGCAGCACCTTTCTTCTCCTCTAATAATCTCCTTGATTTGTTTTCTCTTAATAAAAAGAGGACAAAAAGCTGCTGTGCTTTCAGTAGACATTCATTCTCTGGTTTAGACTCTGGGGCTGCTGATATTGCTGGTGCCTAATCTGGGTTTCCCCTTTATTACAGCCACGAACAAAAGAGATCCTGATTACAGCAAGAAACGAAATGAAGAACGTGGAAGTCATGGCTGTGCAGCAGTTTGGTTCAAGCCCGAGCCACGGTAAAATATTCCCACTTACTAAGACATAAAACATAAAATTATCCTGCTGGATTAAATCCTTTGTCCTTCAGATCCAGCCTTTCATCTCTGTTGTTGCCACCACAGGATAAAGGAGAAGTTCAAAGCAGAGCTTTGACTGTCCTTGACCAAGGACTTTGCAGCAGGTGAGGGCTAAAGCCCCACTCTGGTGTAGCACTGAAAGCTGCATTTCTCTTCCAGCATCCACTGCCTGTGTCCTGCTCTGAGCCTGTGCTGAGCACGGTGCTGCATCCAACCTCCTTGAAATTCAGGTACACACAAAGCCAGATGACTGATCCACATGCCTGTCATTAAATGTGCTGTGCTAGAGGCTCTCATTTCATTGTCTTTTTACCCAGTGTGAAAAGATGGAGTTGTAGCCCCCCACATCCACCCACCCTCCAAAAAAAACCCTCAAAAAAAGCCCCATCCCCAAAGCTGAAGCCACTTCTTATAGAAAACATAGATTTTTATTATAAAAGTACAATTATGTCACATACAAAGGATTTTTATGCCACAGAAATTTGCACGTTGCAGTCTTAATATTAAAATAAAGTCCTGAGCAGGAACTGAAGTTGAGAGTCTCTCAGGCTGCCTTTGGCTGCTCGTTCACCCTGCCACTGCTCTCCTGCAGGTTTTTAACCTGATCCCACTTTGGAATCACTTTGGGATCACTGCTGCTTCTCCTCCTCTGTCCGTGGCCGTTTCCGAGGGTTCAGCTCAGTCCCTTCTGTGCTGGCAGTGACAGCTGCAGGCTGCACATCTCGGAAGCCATGGGACTGGAAGATGAAAGGAAAATCATGTGCTAAGGCTTGTAGGAATAGAAAGCATGAGTAACCAGCTCCCAGAAGATCAGAATGAAGGATCATGCTGCCATTTCTTTGGGAGGAGCAGCCACAGAATGCTTATAGACCAGGTTAAGCTCAGCACTGCAAACTTTACAACACATGTGCCAACTCATGTCTGCTCATTTTGTTTTTTTAAAGATATTTTATTTTCACCAACCAGGCTATCACTTTCATTTTACTGTTTATCACCCCTATGGCTATGAAAAACTGCTTCTCTGTAAATTAACTTATGTTGCCTATTTAAATAAATCAAAAGACAAATCCATCAGCTCCCACAGAAGCAAGGAGATGACTGGATTAATTGCCTCAGTCATTTTCAGAAACAAAACTGTGAATTTCTACAACCTAGGATATTTTTGTTCCATGTACCTACTTAATGAACTGAAAACATCAATGAGACATTGTAAGAGAACAGCAGAGCTGAATCTGTCTCTAGACTGCAAAGACTGTTCCAGCATAGTAATTTATGGGACACAATGGGATGAAAACCTTTGACTGCCAAAAACTAAATGCAGAAGTGAAAACTACATGCTGCTACTCAGAGGAGTGCTTGAAGTGATCTATCTGGCCTAGTACCACTTGTATTTTCTGTTACTGTAGCTCACAATTTAATTTCTAACCATTTTAAAATATGAAAGATCTCAAAGTCAGTTAGCTAAACATGCCATGGATGCAGATGGAGATGAGATGTTGTGTGAAGCCTGCAACTCTCTGAGTTCCCATCTCCAGACAAGTGCTGTGCAGAGAGCACTGCTGACAGCTCAGTGAAGACTCTCAGTGCAGACTTAGAGAGGAGAAGGCAATAATCAGAACACAAAATTGCTCTGCTGATCCAAAATGCTCAGATAGAGACAATGTGGGGACGAGAGCATTTCCGGAACGCTGACATTTTGGGTTGGTGCAGTGTGAGCAAAGCAGGCAGAATTACCATCAGAGGTGACTCTTCCCAAATGCCAGTGTGTCCCACACCAAGACCAATCCCAAACCCCAGCAAAATGTCTTGTTTAAGTCTCCCATCCCTGTATTTCTATTTCTGAATGCCTCACCTCACCCAACCCAGGCTTTTTAAAGGAACAAACAGCAAGAGCTGCTACAAGGGCAGGATCTGTGCAACCCCTCTGCTATTTATAAGCAACTCAAGTGTTATTCTAAAGAGCATAATGGGGAATCTTCAAGTTTAATGTTTCACTACATCTAATCTCTGCCATTTCCCTGAGGCACAAAGGTGGATCTGTAGCCAAGTATCCACTTAATCCAGAATGCTGACTCCCAGTGAAAGCATTCCAAGGGTTAGAAGGGCCAGAACACAAAGCAGGCTGCCCAGGATGGATGTTTTGCACTTGGCTACAGGCAGGCACCTTGAAAATACAAGAATTTTGTGTATATTTGTGAGGTTTGGTAGTGGCTTTCAGATGGTGAGGATGTGGCTGCTGGAACCAAGGACAAAGCTCAGTCTTCTGTCATTTTGAATTGTTCCTTAATGTCCTCTGGATTTACACCCTCTGCAGCAAGACTGGCAAGGGTAGATGTGTTTATTACCTGAGCACTGCTCCCATTGCTGGTCTGGCAGACCCTCCACAGCTCAGGGAAACACAATTCCTACCTGGAATTTAGATCCTGGGTCTCTGTTTTTCACTATGAAATAATCAGGTCACATTCCTGGGAAATTCAGGTGAATCAGCCGAGCTACTTACTCCCTTGTGCATAAATCAATTTCCATTTCTATACTCTGCATTTAAGAATGAATCCTTATCAGCCTGTGGAAGAAAGGATTTCATGGGAGAGGAGTTCCACAGCCCCCTCAGAGTGGTGACTGACTCCTGTGTGCTGGAAAGGACAGGATAAAAAAAGCCCAGAGCTCACTCATGAATTTACACATTTCATCAGCTCATGGGTACTGAGCAGCCACTTTGCCAATGGTACCAGTGCACCTCATCTGCACAATTCTAAGGAATTATTATTATTTTTAATATCTTTCTTTTTGTTTGCTGGTTATACACAAATCTGACTTGGAAACACTGGACATGTATTGACATCTTTCAGTTTAACTATGGAATGAGAAATGATAACAGCAGACTGTTATCAGACCTGGACTTCATGAAAGAAATGGAGATAATACAATTTTTTACTAAAAGAAATCATCTGCTGAAGCAATTCATCAGGATTAAGGGAAAAAACCACAGGGATAATCTTAAATTTTAACTAATCTTTGATTAGGATTCACTCTCAACTCTATTTCAAGATAGTGTGCATTCACACAGAAGAGAGCATAGCTGTTTTATGATGCTTATAAAAATTAAAGAAAAAGGCAATTAAACTGTCTGAGATAAAATCCATCTGTTTGTCAGCTGGAGAAAAAAAGGACTCACATCACATGATCCAAACAACCTTGGGATGTAGTCCCACCTCCCCTTCCAGTCTTTATAAAAGTGAATACATTCAGGAGTTGGGGGGAAAAAAACCCTGATTTCTGTTTGAAAGTTTGAGGATCTCATCTGATGGCAGCATTAAAATCTGCAGAAAATGCTATGGCAACGTGTTTCCATGAGGACACATAGTAGGACAAATAGTTATGGAATTGTACCTATGGATGTGACATCTGAGGATGCAAGAATTGAGTGGTGCTGTCTTTTTAAACCTAAATACAGCTTAGACAGCATCTCTTCTCATTAATATGTATCAAAGCACTCCACAATAGGAAATAATCACAGGATTTAACTGGGGATGAATAAGGACTCCAGCCATAAGCTGGAAGCTTCTTCTATGATAGGGACAGAAGAGAAAAATCTGTGTATATTGGCTGGGTGCAGGGTCAGTGTAGGATAAACACAATGTGGGTTACACCACACATAAAGCAGAGGTGGGGAAATACCTATGGAACAAAGCACTGGACAGGCCTCTGGAATATCAGGTTTAATTCTGGTCATCCTCATCCCAGAAAGATGAACTCAGCTGGAACAGATGCAAAAAGCCACCTGAGAAACCACACCCTACCTGACCAGGGAGACAATGGTTCAGGACTCCCAAAATGAAGCTCAGATTGTTCCTGGTAACTGCACTTAGGGCAAAAGTTAACTTCAGGGATAAATAAGATAAAATGAGCAGCACCAGCAGCAGAACAGATGGGGACAGGCTGCCTGAAAGTTTCATCTGGAAATCAAAAGTATTTAAACTTTAGTAGACAAAATGCTGGGTCACTTTTCTAAAGAGAAAAGAGCAAATTACTTCAAAATCTGGAGCTATCCCAGCATAACTACCTTCCCTTCAGAAAGCAGCTGAAAAGCACACTAAGAAAGCAAAGCCCATTGTGAGATTTGTGTGAAATTCCTTTCCAGCTGGGAATGTCCATCCCCACAGGAACACTCACTGTGATGTGATAGGCTATGGTGGACTCCTTCTGGCTCGGTGATTTGTACAACGTGGCCAACCTGGTAAAACAAACCCCAGGTAATTATGATTAATTAATACAGTAATAAAAATTCCAAATAACCCAGTGACCAGACCCAAGTTTTCCTACATTACCAGTGGAATTCTTAGGGATGTGTTTCCATATAGGTCATTCAAACTGTGGATTCCCATCCTTACATGACCTGTCAGCTCAAACACAATCTAGACCTACTAAAAAGAGTGAATGATTAATTAGCCTTGTTTCATCACAGTATTTGATGACATTTTTGGAACAGTATTCATCATGAATTAATTCCAAATGTCGCTTTCTTAAAATGCAAACAAAAAAGGTTTTGAGCACACCTCTTCCCTACTCCGTTAATCACTTGCTCTTTGACCTCTCGAGGATGTGAGAGACCTTCAAGAATTCCAGTACTTCTAGGGAGGCTTTTTCCAGAGATTTCCCAAGCCTGTCAATATAACCCAGAGGCTGGAGATGTTCTATTTCTAAGCCTGCCCTTGCCACTGACACACAGCACAACCTTGAGAAAATAGTTTCCCTTTTATTTCTCCTCTGACACTTCCCTGATTTGCTGCATTTAGACTCTAAGCAGTACACCTTGATTTGTGTTCTACAGTAAATGCTTGCATAATATAGAGAGAAAATTACACAGCAGCTCAAAAGGAAAGGGGTTTTCAATCTTTGTCAGGGCTGCACCAGGCCCACCTCCCCAAAACTCACACTTACATAAGCCAATCTAGAAAGTGTTCTGCTCTCTGTAGCAAGACACCCTGCCAAAAATCCTGTTAATTATTTTCGGGGGGTTTTTTCCTCCCTGAGGTGCCATTCTATTAGAGAGCACGTAATTACAGCCTGAGGAATGCTGCCACTTAATGTTAGCTACACAGGGAATTCCTCAGAACACTCAAATGCTGGGTTATACTTGACAAAATTGCCCAAATCTGGAGCTGCAGAAGCCAGGCTTTCACAAGAGCTCAGCTGGAGCCTCTGACTCAACAGGATCTTTCCTCCCAGCAAAGAGAACCCTTAGAATTAAGCTCTGATATTTTCAGGAGTAGAGAGAAAGGAGGAAATAGGTATCAGAGTTGGCCAAAGCACATTTAAAAATATTTTAAAAAAGGCAAATGGATCCTCAAATGATCTTTGTGCCTCAATAACCTGACATAAAAACCACAAAATCACAATGGAGCATCAGCTGCAGGCAGCCTGTGCAAAAATAAGACAGCATTGAGCTATTTCTGCTTTTACAGTTGTATCCAGAATTGCTGTTTCTGCAGACCCCAGTCCATGTTAGCTGCAGATTTACATCAGTAAATAAGCCAGGTTTGTCTCTCCTTGGCTTGTTTTCTGGAACTTCTGTCTGCAGCCTTCCTAGCTCTGCTGCAGAAGAAAAAAAGTTCTTTTCATATATAAAATTAACTTTTGTTCACTCTGTAATCATTATGTTGATGCAACTTGTCCTAAAAAGACTGTTAACTAATCAGTGATGTTAATTTAATTCCAAATTAAACAGCCTGCTGTAATCATCCTGCATTGCCTTCAAACTTAGAATTTAAAAACAAAACTCCCTAAGAAAGTGTCACTGCATTTTTCTTTCAAATTCAACAAGCAAAACACTGCAAAACAACATTCTAGCACCATTTTTGCTCACTGTTTGCACAAGACTAGGGAATTGCAGCACAGCTCCTTAATCTCAAGCTGCTACATGGTGATATTACATATAGGACAAATTTAACTGACCAGGAAAGAGAAATGACCTTACAATATAAAGAGGGGGAAAAAGAACCAGGAAACAGAGGAGGTCTCATTGCAACAAACAGAATTTCAGTGTTTTTAGAAGATTCAACCCCTGAAGCTCAGGGTCAGCAGCCTGTCCTGAGGGTCACTGGCTAGGTGGATTTAAAGCCTTCTTTGGCACCTCTGGCTTTGGACTGACTGGGGATGAAAACACTGAAGAAAAAATTATTCTCAAAGAAATTATAGTGGCTACAACCAACCATGGAGGAGTGGGAGGTTCTTTACAATGAGACTGTTGAAATTGCACCTCTTCAGAGTGGGGCATAAAAATCACCTTGTAACCCAGCAGCTCAATACTTGCACTGAGTCTACGGCAAAAATTCACATTAAAATGAGAAAAGTTTTATTAAAAAAACCCAACCCAACCCTACCTTGCAGAATGCAGATTGTAATAGAAATCCTTGTGTCTGAACAGCTGCCATGAGGATGTTACACTTTTATAAACCATGGCATCTTGTCAGGAAGAACCCACCACGGTGGGGAGGAGGAGCTGACAGTTCAGCCCCTCACTGTCCCAGCCTGAAGGAGAAAATTCCTGAGCCTCAGGAGCCTGGGATGTGGCAGAGCAAGGCCAGGAGCCAAATTCAAACCCCTGCTTGGCCCCCATGGCCAGTTTGAAAGATTCTCCAGGGCCATTCTTGTATTTATATGGATTTTCCTCCCACTTTCCCTCACCTCTGAGTGTTGTCCCAGTGGAAGATTAAACGGACAGTGGCAGCGTGTCCCCAGCTTTCTCCTGAGAAACACAAAATGACAGGTCATTATCTCTTACAACACCACCATCAGCAAGCTGAAATGAAATTAAACTCCAAAAACCTCCCATGATTAAAACAAAATCTGCCTTTCTTGCAGTGATGCATCACATCTTTTTCATCCTTGCAAGGATTTCACAACAAATACACTGAGATCAGGAATAACCTCTGTAGTCTGCGTGTTTTACAGAAATCTTGATGCAATACTTCCATATTTGTAGAAAAAAATCATGGATGCCTAATAAAGGACAGGTACTAGACAAGTCTTGAAAACAGAAGCAGCTTGAAGAAGAGATTTAGCTAATTACTACAGAAGAAGTCTGGTGAGGAGGTCTAAAACCTACTTCAGAACTGTGATATTCTGTCTCTCAGGCATAATTATGAGCAAACATCAGTCCCTTTGGGATGCCAGCTTTGGGAGAAAGTCAACCATTATTAAAGCATTAAGGGCCCCTGAAGCAGTCTTCTGCTTCTGACAGCAAAATGCAAAATAACACAACCAAAAGCAAGGAGCAGGGAGGTGTGGTGGAAAGAGAGAAGGAAGTTTGGATTTTTATCCTGCTCCAGGGGCTCAGTCCCAACGTTTCAGCTCACACCTGGCCACAAGTCAATGCACAGACATCTTTATTGGGTGATTTTTCCTCTGTTTATCCCCGTCAGCACTCCAAAGATGGACTGCATTTTAAACCAGTCAAGTCTCCCCTGTCCACCTGCTCTTTGTCCACCCCTCCCTGGTGTCCCCCACATCCCCAGTCCCTCGTGCCCCCTGTGCTCTGGTATTTATTAGAGCACAGAGAAGGAAAAAAAAAATGATCCCACTGTAATGAAGACCTAGACCCTTTAGGCATCTTGCCAGACCTTGCTCCACTACATCTGAGTTGAGATTAAAGATTTTGGCTCTCAGAGATGGCTCTGAGGCAGAGATCAAAACACATTTTACAATGGCTACAAATTCCACACCAGCAGATTTCCAACTGCACTGAATATGAGTGAAAAATGCTACTGTAAAATGAGATATTTCTGAGTTGAACTGCCTGTAGATTAATATTTGACCTCCTTTCTAAGTATATTTAGTAGAAATGTCTAGGAACACCCAGCTTAGCTATCACTAGTAGGAAAGAAAGCTGTCCCCTTCATAAAGCTCCTGACTTAATACCTTGCAGCATCTGTGCTTTTTTCTTTCTTTTTTTTTTTCCCCTCATAATTAAGATCTTCCCTTCTGCTCAGGAGCTGAGTAAGAATTTAGAGATTAATGCTTTCATGAAAAAGCTGTTTCTCAGGCTTACCAGTCAATGGGAGGAAAAACCCAATTTAGTGATTTTATTTGGGGGTTTGCTGCTGACCCCTCCCTCAACAGCTCCTTTGGCTACACCAAACCATGGAGGAGTGGGAGGTTCTTTAGCTTTTATGATGAGACTTTTGAAACACCATCTCTTCAGAGCAGGGCATCAAAACCACTTGGTTAAATATTTTCCCAACTGGTACCAAGCTGCATTTTTGGAAGAGTTCACACTGCTCAGTTTAACAATAGTGTGGTCACACACGCTGGGGAGAATCACAGTCAGCTCCACAGGAGGCCATGTCAAATTAATTGTTTGTGAAAGAAAATATGCACAAGGCAAGGCAGGATATCTGGGAATTATAAACTCCCCTGAATGTCTTCACATTCTTTACTGTCCCCATGACTCAATAAACACAACAGCTCCCAAACAATGCTGGCCAGTGAAAAAAGACAGACTCTATTAGCTTTAATTGAGTTTGTAGCCAGAAAGGCTGCCAAAAATAATCCATCAGAGAGCAAGAGGCAAAACTGACAAAAAGGGTCAGATCCTGGGAGCTGGGTCTGCCTGCACAGCTCCAAATTCCACGTTCTTCACATTCCTGCAGGAGATGGGCTGTGTTTGTTCATTTTACCCTCTCTCTCTGCCAAATGGTTTGGTGCCTGTACAGACTCTGGGAACATCTCTGCCTTTGTAGTGTCCCCTTCCCTCTCCTCTCCAGAGCAAGGGAATCATTACTTAGCTCACAGAAAATGAAGAATTTGTGCCCTTTAAGTGAATCATAAAATAATGCAATGCTACAGCCTGAAATAAGATTTAAATGCTGAACCTTTCCTTAATTTGTAGAAATCTCCATTTCAGAACTGTTTTATTTTCCCCTGTGACTGCAGCAGAAAGGCATGGATGAGGTATCTGCTCATTACAGGGCAAAATTGAGCAGCCTGCAAAAAAAAATCTTTAACCTGGCTCAGGGCAGGCTGTGCCTGAGGATCCCACACAGAACCTCCCTCTACATCATAACTGCAGAGAATTCCAGTGATACAGCAAATATGAAATGCCTTTGCAAATAATTAATGGGACATGTTCAAGGGTAATGGGAAAATAAGCAATTTAAACTGTTTGGGAGAGGCAGTGAATGGTTCTCAGGGAATTTAGAAAATTGCAGCTTAGTTTGGGGTATGCAACCATTAAGCTGAGTTCTTTTTTGAGTGATTTAACCTTCTCCTCACCACATCCCTGCTAGAGGTTTACAGCTCCCAGGTACATTTTTGGATGATTTCTCTTTTTACATAAAGCCAAAGTAAAGGAACTCATATATCAATTTTCAGCTCACAGCTCAACACTTACCTAAAGCAGGTACCAATGTGGACTGGCTTTGTCCAATCCTTGTTGTCATTTGGTTTGTCAGAACTACCTGAAAGAGGACACAGAAGCAAAAAAAAAAAATACAAAAATCTCCTGGAAATCAGCTTACTGGTGGGAGGGAAGAGAGGGAATTTTCAAAAAAGCTTTTACTGATGAAGCAGTTACTCAGGCAAAACTCTTGGCAACTGTAAAGAGGAGAAACTGTAAGGGTGCCTCATCTTTCCAAAACAAATTAAGAGTACCCTGCAAAATGTATTTTTGGTTTGAATGGGAGATTTCTTTCATTCAAGACTTTAAAGAAATCTCAATTTCTTCCTCCCCAAGGGAGACAAGCTTCACACAACTTCTTTATCCCACAACACTTGTCCTAAATGTTGTTTGGATCTAAGTTTAGCTGCAGCTGACTTGCACTGGCCCTCCACGAGGAGCCAGCTCTCAGTCCCTGGGGTAAATGAACTTGGTGGTGCTGCTCCCAATGTGCATTAGCCTGGTGATTAACTGAATTCCTGTGCCTTGTAGTCTAAAAATGCACAAGTGGGTACAACACAAAGCAGAATGGAAGTGAACAGACAGAGCGGGGGAGTGTTTTCTCAGCCCCAATCACTTGTGGGAGGCTCACAGACAGTCTAGGTTAGATCCCTGGCAGAAGTGGGGGTGGGTGAGACAGAAAAGAGCCAGGAATATTAATGATAAAGTTCATTAAAAATGAAAAATTGTACCCATCTAAGACCCTAGAGAGTTCCATTGTTTGACATGCTCAGAGGATTCTTGCTGGAGTAGTTCAGAAAAGTGTGTGTGAGCAAAGAGTTCCACTGAGCACAGCCTGAAACATTCACACAGCTGAGAGCCCAGCACAGATATTGCACATTTTAGAGAAGTAACTCATCACAAGTGCATGGTAACAGCCCCAAATAGCCTCCTCATCTCCCTGCTGGAGAAGGGCTGGGCATCCTCACTCCGAGTCCAGCTTTAGGATCTGACTTCCGACCATATTAGAGCATCCAGAGCTGCCTGACAAGCAATCCCTGGCACGCAGGCTGGATTTAGCCTGCTCACAGCCCATGGAACTAACTCAGACACCACTAACAAGAGAGCCAATCCAAGCAAAACCAGTCCTGAAGCTCTGACTCCTTTAGCAAGAGTTTATTTAGCAACTTTGTACTAAAGTGCTGCCTGGCTCAGAAGAAATTATTTATATTTTATCCTTGACCAAATAAAATCATTGTCCAATGACAGCAGCTGCTGTTCAAGGTCACCAGGCACCAAGTTCTGAGGGAAAGCACTCGGGAAACCTGAGGCTGTGCAGACCTTGGAACATCATCTCCTTGGTGCCCAGAGCAGCAGGAATGAGCTCCACAGCTCAAGTCAGGACACTCTGGGAATGCTGGGCTCTTCCCTTCCCACAGCTCCCAGAGGAAGCACAAGAGGAGTTTTATTTTTAGCAGCTTGGAACAAAAGCCAACTGCGCCAGGGAGTTGTGAATGACAAGGTCACAAGTCACCTGGACACTGTTAGAGACACAAGCACCATTTTAAGGGCTGGGGAAGCTCCAATTCCTGAACAATGCTTCTCTGAGCTGTCAGAGACTTCCAAAACAACTTCTGGAACAGCTGCAGCTTCCCAGTGCCATCTGCTGGCTGCGGGTCTGCTGCCTCCAGACCGTCAGTGACGTAAAACAATGCCCAGGAAGGAGGCTCTGGGTTTCCATGGATGCCAGAAGAGAAGGCCAATCCAGCAGATAAAGTGCTTTTCCTCCCTAGGAATGCTAATGTTTATTTTTAAACAGAGAGTGGAAAGTGATGTTGGAACTGCTGAATGCTCCCAGGTATTTTTGTAAAGTCACCAGAGGAGCATTCCTTGTCCAACCAAATCATTGGAGATGATGGCAAACAGCATTAGAAATGCCATGCTGACACTTAATTAAGATTCACAGTAGGCTCTTGATGCAAATTTTACTTATTTTGGCAAGTCTAGGAATTTCCCACCTTTCAGGTGTCTTGCCTTTGTGATCCCTCTATATCCACCAACTAAACTAGCAAGAGAGAATGCAGAGGGTATTACTGCAGAGGTTATTACTGCAGTTTTATTTTGCTATTTAGAGACAAGAACAAATCACATTTCCTTAATTCTTTGCAATAAAAAGTATCATCTTTTGGGCTTGAAGCCTGCCCTGGACTCACAGCTGCCCTGTGGTCGTTGGCTATGATGATGAGCTGCTGGGCCAGCCCGTTCAGCAGCACTGCAGTTTTATTTTGCTATTTAGAAACAGGAATAAATCACATTTCCTTATTTCTTTGTAATGAAAAGTATAATCTTTTGGGCTTGAAGCCTGCCCTGGACTCACAGCTGCCCTGTGGTCGTTGGCTATGATGATGAGCTGCTGGGCCAGCCCGTTCAGCAGCCTCGTGCGCAGGGACAGGTCCTCAAAGTCGTGGCGGAAGGGAAAGGCAATTCCATCAATCACCACCAGCCGCACCTAAAGGCAGGAGAAAAGATCAAAAACTGCCATCAACATCCTATAAAAAATGACAACAAGCAGCAAGATCTGTTTTTAAGTGCACCGGAATATTTTGTTTCATCCTTAGGTGAACATGACTGGCAAAGCTGGACTTAAAGCGGAGAAGCTGGAGAAAATACTCATTAAACAGCAGAAGTGTACTTCAGCCAGCTCCACAGACAGCAATTAATTCACCTTCTCCTTCAAAAATTAAATCCAAATCAGAATCAGAATTCAGGCTCTCTGGAGCCAATGCTGAGATAACTCAGCTGTTATCAGTGATCTGTCTTGGAAACACACAGTTTAACAGATGCCTAAAGATATTCCAGGCACACTGCACTGGAGCTGAGGATCTATCTTGCCTCAAGATGTTTGCTTTGCTGAATTATTTCTTTTGTAGCAATCATTAGCTGAAGTCAGAGCATGCTGCAGCTGCTGGCTCATCACCCTCAAGACACTGTATAAACATTAGTCTGGGATTTTGATTTATTCTAACTTCATTTGTTGTGGCTGTTTTGATGACCCAAGTCTGAAATATAGGAGGGAGATGGATGGTCCTATGGTGCCTGAATATTCAGATGCCACTCAAATCCTTGGTGTCTACAAGTTCCTGCACAAGATAAAGTAGAAAACAACACAAAAATCCTGATCTTCTGCATTACTGATTTAACTCATTACTGGGAAGCCTCTTTATGACTGGAACATACAAGCCTGCACAGACATCACTGTGAAATCATCCTGGGCCTCTAACGGAAAAAAAAACCCTTAATTTGCAAAAGAAGATTAAATAGTTGGGATTAAAAGAAGATATTAGTTGTAATCTCATTTTCCCTCCTTCCTACAAATTCTTTTCCACAAGTCTGCACATTTTCCTCATATATCATTTCTTTAAGAACAATCAGTTCAACAGCATAAACATGACTCATGCTAGACAGGAACGTATACATGGTTATATAACTTGGCTATCACAAATAAGTCCAGGTAGGATGCAATTTAGTTAAATTTCTCCCAGATAGCTGAAAGGAAAACTTGAAATATTTAAAGTGCAAAGAGAGCTTGGTAACACCTGCCTCGTCCATGCCAGCTTGGCTCTAGCAGACCTTAAAAAATTAGGTTTTTTACCACAAGAATATTTTCTAACAGTCTTTCTCATATTATTAACAAGATCTCAAACTAATTAATATTTCCAAATGGCACATTTGGACTTCTAACTTTACATCTTTCTTATCTCTAATCCTCTACAACTTTTTCTCTCTCCTAAAAACCCTAAAATCTGGAGGCTTCCTGTGTCCCAGACTGGGCTCCAGAGGGATCAGACTAATTTTAATGAGAGCTGGACTGCAATGTGCAATCTGTCAAGTCACTCCTAGCCCGTCCAAGGAATCAGCAGAAGGTCTTGTGGTTCTCCTGCAACCTTCAGCACTTCAGGCTGCAGGCCAAGCCCAGATAATCAGCACAGATGGTTCCAGGGAGCTGCAGCCCAGTGGAACTGTGCTAATGAAGCCATGTACTTTCCACAAGAGCAAACACAACAGGGCACCGTTAGTACCTGGCAGGGAAAGGGAAATACCAGACTACACCAAGCACAAGTGAGGCTCCCATCTGTGTTTTCCAGAACACCACAGCTCCCATAAATGAAAAGTTTTGGAATATATGCAAAAGATATTCTAATCCAATACTGATTTGTGCTCTGATAAAACAAGGCACAGTCATATTTCCCAGATCCTGACAGGGAGTGATCTGCAGTGCAGAACCCAGAAATCTGGAGGGGAGGTGGTGAAAATCTGCCTTACAATAGCATTTCTCTAAGACATTAGGTACTAAGAAACTTTCTGGCTGCAGTCCACCCAAGAGTCAAGCTGCAGGCTCTGGTTGCTTGTAGCAACAGAAGATGCACTGAAAAGGAGAGTCAGTTGGGTAGTGCAGGATATTTCTGGTCACAAGTGCTCTTTTAGGGGAAAAAAGTGGCACCAAGGCTTTCTGATGCCACCCTCGTGGTCACCACACACCCCCCTGGCTGTGAGGCTCTGGTGCAGCTTTGTGCTGATTCACAGCTCAGTGCTCACAGAAATGGAACATGTGGCAGCACAGACCCAGTGTCCTCAACTCAGAGTGGAAATTCAGGAGGATGGCAAAAGCAAATTACTCTTGAGAGTAATTGGGATGTAAACGAAAAGGCAAACAAGCAGAAGGCTTTACATTTGTACTCTGCTATCAGCCAATATTTTACTGCCAAGCTGACGAGGTACCAAGGTGTTTACTCCTGTTACTACAGCAGACAAAAAACTCTTCAGCGTGAAGATGAGTGACACCTCCTGACAAGCCTGCAAGGAGCCTCACCTTGGAATGCTCTGACAGGAATTCTGGCAGGAGGTAGACCTGGGCCAGCAGCTCTGTGTAGTCACGACAACGGAAGTAATAAATGTGAGAGAGGATATTTTCCAGAGAGAAAGTCTCCAAAGCTTTCTGATGGTCTGAGAACAAAACAAACAGATGAGTAAATGAGTCAGAAGTCTGTACGAGCATATTGTTACTTTCATCATCCCACCAAAGCCTGCCCTCCACACATAGCAACAGCAAAGCCCCCAGAAACAGAACAGGCAAGGTAAGGAGTGTGGAAACATATTTTCCATCTGGCTTGAAAGCCAGGAAGGTGGTGAGCAGATGCTATCCCAGCATTTGCACACAGACACACTGGAGCCTCCAAGGGAGGGCTCCAACAATGAAAAATTTATTTCTGAAGCAAGAACTTCTCCAGTAAATCATTTTCAAGCCAGAACGCCACCAGAGGACATCAGGGACTATTAATCATCCCTTGTTTAATATACAGGCAGTAACTCATTTAATACAGTGTCTTTTTAGCTCAGTTCAAACAGAAGTTTGGTGCATAAATTCTCCATGAGTAACACAAAAGTTGTGTCCTTATTCCCAGGAGACTGATGACTTAGAGAATAAAACTTATTAAAAGCAGCCTGGCTATACTGACTTTATGGAGGATCTGAATTCCAGCTATGGTTTTAGTCTATGGGCCTTCAGCAGCAACATTGCCTCATAAAATTCTGCTGCTCCTCTTTTCTTTCCCTGCCTGCTCCTGTGTTTTGAAACAAAACACTCAGTTTTGCTCAACAGGTGCAAATATGATCAATGAGATGCTGCAATATTATCATTAAGGTGCTAAAAACTTGGAAGGAAAAGAGGAAAGGAGGAAGGTCAAACATCAAAACCCCACAAGCCATCTAAAACCCCCAAGATCAAAACGTTCACAAAATCACCATGTAGAAAAATAATTCTTTTTGAAGTAGCCCAGCCCAGTCTGCTCCAGACACAGATGCAGTTCAGGGTTTGATCCACAGAGGTGGAAATAAAAAGCTGTCAGCAAACACTCCAAAAGTAACACTGCAGCCTACGAGCCACTTGTTTCACTCCATCCTTGCCTCCTCCAGAAAAGAAATGACTTGGCAACGTACCCTCTTCTTGCTGAGCCTCAGCAATAAGGTGGCAGTGCTGCACACAGGCAGCTGCAATGTCCACCACTCTGTCCACCATAAAACTTCCCTCGGTGTCAATGAACACAGCTTCTCCTGCAACGCCTCCAAAGCACTCTGGGATCTGGACATCCACTGCCAGCTGCATGCTGCCACGGGAAAGAGAAAGAGAGATCAATATTTGCATCCCAGAGCTGTCCCTGCTCGCTCCTGGAGCGATATTCCTGCTGAGGAATACACGGGACAGGGAGCAGTACAGCCATTATTGTATTTATAATGCTGGAGAACAATCAGAGATTGCAGTCAGACAACAAGAAAAATGGACTTATTTCACAAAATGTGATTCTTGGTTGCACACAAGCCACGGGACAATGAAATACCACAGCTGGGTTTTGCCAACTCCGGGTGCTCCACAGATCTCGGTGATTTTTGTCAGCTGCACTCCACCTCCCAGGATGTTGTCCAGTGCTGAGCAGAAGGTGATGATGAAGCCCTGGGTTTGCTCCTCTTCCAGAAGCTCCAGGGCTGTGCACTTCCTGGTGGCACCTGATCCCCCAGCTGTCCTTGCTGTGTCCCCGTGACATTCCTGCCTCACCAGCTGCAGCGCTTCCAGCGCCTCTTCCCTGGAGATTCCAATTTCTAGAGGAGTCAAAAGCACAAAACACCACCTTTATTTTATAAGCACTGACTGATTCTGCAGCACGACACAAAATGATCCATATTCACCCTCTCAGGACAACGTGCACACAGCCCTGGCACTAATGATGCGATTTTCAAACTGTAACTGTCATAGATAACAAAACTGTAGATAATCGAAATCCCAGACTGGTTAGGGTTGGAAGGAGCTGTAAAGACAACCCAGTTCCACCTCTGCCATGGACAGGGACACATTCCACTATCCCAGGCTGCCCAAAGCTTCATCCAGCCTGGCCTTGGGCACTTCCAGGGATCCAGGGGCAGCCACAGCTGCTCTGGGCAGCCTGTGCCAGGGCCTGCCCACCCTCACAGGGAGGAATCACAACACACTCCTTGAAAAAGGCAATTTTCTAACTTCAAATAGGCTTATTTTGTTTAAGTCACATAGTAAACAGAATAGGGAAGCTGGGGAAAGAGGAGAGATGAGCCTAACAGAATCCCTTCGTTTTCCTGCATCCCATTTACATCCATCAGTACCAGCTGATCTTTTACCAGAATCGTTTATTTATTTTTTTCTTTTTAAATTATTCACTGTGCCCATTTCCCGTAGGCCTCACTGGGGCGTCCCAGGGGGCAGGACGAGGAAGGAGGAAGGGCCCGGAAGATGCCGGGGAGGCCCCGCGGGGCCGAGAGCCGCCGGTACCTTTGCTCAGGCCGCAGGGCCCGGTGTCCAGCAGCTCCTGCGCCGTCTGGAAGCCGGCGGCGGCGAGGCGTGCGCGCAGGGCGGGGGCCAGCGGCAGCGTGCCCACCTCCCGCTGCATGGAGGCACCGGGACGCACCGGCACCGGGCACGCCCCGGATCGCTCCGGACACGTCTCGGACACGCTCCGGTCACGTCTCGGACACGTCTCGGACACGCTCCGGACGCGTCCAGCGAGCGGCGATCGCTCAAGCCCCGCCCACCGCTCCGCCCCTCACGGTCTGGCCCCGCCCACCGCCCCACCCTGGCGCGAAGCGGGCGAGCGGCGGCGCTGCGCATGCGCGCTGGCGTTCCCGCGTGTCGGGGCCGTTCGGGCGGCGGGTGAGCGGGTCCGCGGTGACCGCGGGCTCCCGGAGGGGCTGGAGCGGGCATTCCCCACCCGGGAATGCCGCTGGGTGTGTCCCGCCTGTGCGCACCGGAGAGACCGCTGCTCCCGGCAGGTTCTGTGGTTGTCGCCTCGCCCGTCCCCGCTGTGCTCCCGCACCGGGCGGGCCGAGAGGGCACTGTTAGGGAGGGCAGGAGGCTGATTGCCCCTTCCATCTCTGGATATTTCTGCAGGAAGCAGACCTAACTTTAAGCTACTGCAGGGTCTGAAGTCAGAAATAAGTTCTTTACGTTGAGGTGATTTGCAGCTTGATGTTTCCTACCTTTTCCCAGTTGTGTTCAGGAAAGAAGATGGCTCATCCCATCCCTCTCCCATTTCCATGCCCAGTCAAGCTTGGAAGTATAAAAGGAGACTCCCTGGAAGCTGACCTGCATGAGTATGTCAGGGAAGGGAACTATGTGAAAGTCAAGAAGCTTCTGAAAAAAGGTAAAAGCTAAGTTTAGACAAGTACTGGCAGAAAAGATTTACTTTTTCCTGTATTCTTTTATTTCTGGTAAAAAATAGTGAGCAGACTTCTTGTAGAATCCAGTTTTCTGAGTGAAATATATTAACAAAATTATTTATAGCTGCCCTTTTCCGTTAAGTGGGAATAGTTCTCAAATGAAAAAATGTATTAAGTTAGTTGAAAAAAATAATATTTTATAAGTAAAGGGCTCGTAAGGACATGAAGAGGCATTGTAAAACTAAAATTCTGAAAGTCAGCTGTAGGACTATTGTCTTTAAATGGGGTTGTATACCGATTGCCAAATGCTTAGGGAACAGTTTCAACCTTAAGCATTTTGACAAGCCGATTTGTAGCCACATAGGAACAGGGAATTTTGTACACGGATCCAAACAGTCGGTGCAGTTTCGTTTCGGTTTCAGCATCGCGGATCTCTGGGTTCTGCTGATGCAGAACTGCGCCTTCGCAGGGCGGGGCTGGGCGGGGCCGGCCCTTCGCGGCGGGCGCGCCTCTGATTGGCCACAACCCTGATGATCAGAGAGTCACCCATGACCAAGGGAATCCTGTTCCAGAATTGCCTTTAATCACTTGTGGGAAGTCCGTGTCGCTCGGGCTACAAATTCTGATGGGTTTAGGGAGCAACTGCTCCGTGTTGTGCTCGTTGTACCGCCGGTCCGTGGTGCTCAGGCTGAGCCCAGAGATGCAAAGGCCGGAGGTGATTGAACAGTGCCCTGTGGGGTTGTTCTTTCTGCTACATGAACGCCACCGTGAGAGCGTCGGGAGAGGCTCGGAGCCAGCGCGCTCCCCCGGGGGCAGCCGTGCCGCGCTGCTGCTGTTGGTACCGGGGCTGTTCTCCGCTGCTGACCCGGGGCAGCGGCAGCACGGGCGGTGCCGGTCCCTTGCGTCGTGTCGCGACAGCTGCGACAGCCGAGTTCGGGCGGCGCGTCACTCCTGGTGGGCGGGGAGAGCGGGGAGGCGGGGCCGCGGGGCCGCCAGGCTCCGGGAACGCCTGAGTGGTTTGTGGCCCTTTTTTATCATGGTTAAAAAACAGAATTTGCGGGTACAGCAGCTCGGAATCTGCTGTCTCCTGAGTTGTGACCCCAAGTGACCCACAATCACATGTCATATAAATCCCTCCGGGGATGGCGACTCAGCCCCTGCCCTGGCCAGCTGTGCCAGTGCTGGAGAGCCCTTGCAGTGAACAAATCTTCCCCAGTGTCAAGCAGCAACCTCTCGTGTTGCGACCTGAGGTCGTTTCCTCTCATCCTGTCACTGTTCCGTGGAGGAGAGACAGAGCCCAGGTGCCTCCATGCTCCTTGCAGGCAGTGGCAGGGAGGGGGACAGTCCCCCTGAGGCTCCTTTGCTCCAGGGCTCGGGAGGGAGAGAACACGGACTGAGTGGTTTGTGGCCCCTTTTAGTTTTTAATCACGGTCAAAAAACTGTTCTCGGGGATAAAGTGTCAGCCCTGCGAGCTCGGCATTGGCTGCCTCCTGAGTCCTGACCCTAAGAGCCACAAACACGTTTTATAAATCCTTCCAGTGCACCCTGGAATTTATCCAGCAGGCTGAGCCCCCTCAGCTGCCTCAAGGGCTGCTCCTCAGCTCCATGGCCCTTCCCAAAATCTGTTCCCTTGGGCTCGGGAGGGAGAGAACACGGGCTGAGTGGTTTGTGGCCCTTTTTTATTGTGGTTGAAAAACAGAATTTACAAGTAAAGGAGCTCGGGGTCTGCTGCCGCCTGAGTTGTGACCCCAAGTCACACATCGTATAAATCGTATAAATCTCTCCAGGGACGGCGACTCAGCCCCTGCCCTGGCCAGCTGTGCCAGTGCTGGAGAGCCCTTGCAGTGAACAAATCTTCCCCAGTGTCAAACAGCAACCTGTCCTGGTGCCACCTGGGGCCGTTTGCTCTCATCCTGTCACTTATTCCATAGAGGGGAGGGACAGAGCCCAGGTGCCTCCATGCTCCTTGCAGGCAGTGGCAGGGAGGGTGACAGTTCCCCTGAGGCTCCTTTGCTCCAGGCTGAGCCCCTCAGGGCTCGGGATGGAGAGAACACGGACTGAGTGGTTTGTGGCCCCTTTTTTTATTGTTAAGAAATAGAGCAAGCCCCCAAACCCTACCCTTGTTCCAGTCTTAGACTCCTCATTCTGCCATTCGTGCTCATCGCTTCCCCACTTGCCAATTAATTCCAGATCGGAATGTAATCCCAGATGTAATTCCTTTTTTTGAATGAAATCAAAGCGACCGAATATTGGAAATCACAAAGGGTTCTGACTGGAAAAGGACCCCAGGCGTCACAGAGCTCGTCCCTTAAGGAAATGGCCCATGCGGGGATCGAACCCGCGACCTTGGCGTGATCAGCACCGCGCTCTGGGCAGTCACTGAAGAGTAATTGACTGATTTATTAATACCATAATAACAATAAGAAGAAGAATAGCAAGTATATAAACTTATTTGTTAATCAGTAATTACTAAAGAACAATTAACTTATTTATTAATACAGTAATGATAACAATAACAACAATAACAATAAACTTATTAATAAGTAATTACTAAAACAATTGACTTATTTATTAATATTATAACAGTAACAATAATAACAACTATAACAATAAACTTATATATTAATAAGTAATTTAAAAGAATAAGGTACGTATTGAATATGATAACAATAATAATGACAATAACAAAAAAACTTTTTAATTAAGAAGTAATTACTAAAGAATAATTTACTTTTTTTTAAATTCTGTCCTCCTGTTATGTGTGCTCATCCATCTCTACTTATATATCCATAATTTGTACTTCTAGAGATGATGAATATATATATATCCATATATGTATATATATATATATATTTCCATGTATATATATGTATACTTATGTATCCATCTCTCTAATTTAAACAGTACATATAATTACACAACACACTAATCACCATTTGTTACTCACACATCCTTTATTTAAAATCCTCGTGGACGTGCAGTTCTTTCAATCCTTACATAAAATCACAAAAAATACCATTTGCTCTTTTCCCCCTCAATTTCTGCTGCTGGATTTTCACACCCGCAGCAGCTCAGAGCGGCGATGATGAACCACCAGCTTTTATTAAAACAATTTTTTAATTAAAACCAACCCCCACCCTTGGGAATCTTGTGTTTCCTCGCAGGAATTTTTGTGGATGCTGTGAATTCCATGGGCCAGACCTGTCTGTTCACCGCGGCGCTGCTGGGGCTGGGCAAAATCGTGGATGTGCTGCTGGAATACGGCTCCAACGCCAACCAGTTAAGTACCAAACGTTTAATTTTTCTTAATTAAAATTAATCTTCGAGTCGGTTCAGTCACCCAGTATTCACTGGGCATGAGTGGAGAAGTGCTTAAGGTGCACGTTGGGATTTTAACCAGAGCTCCTCAGTGGTAAAGAGAGAAATCAAATAGGGAAATAATTTAATTTTTTTTAAATGAAAAATTATTTTATTTGGAGCACACAATCATTCCAGGAATGCTGGTTTTTAACCAAAGCTCCTCAGTGGTAAATATAGAAATAGTTTTCTTTTTTTCTTTTCATGCTTTATTGTTTTATTTGGGACATGAAAATTACCTTTTTTTTTTTTGTGGTTAATTCTGTTATTTGGGACATTAAAATCTTCTTTTTTTCCATGCTTTATTCTGTTACTTGAGACATGAAAATTTCCTTTTTTTTGTGGTTAATTCTATTATTTAAGACACGAAAATGATCTTTTTTCATGGTTTTTTTTCCGTTACTTGAGACATGAAAATTATCTCTTTTTCCATAGTTTATTCTGTTATTTGGGACATAAAAATTTCCTTTTTTTTGTGGTTAATTCTATTATTTGGAACATGAAAATTTCCTTTTTTTTGTGGTTAATTCTATTAAATTGTTTTATTTGGGACATGAAAATTATCTTTTTTTTTTTTTTTGTTGTTTATTCTATTATTTGGGGCATGAAAATTTTCTCTTTTTTCATGGCTTATTCTATTATTTGAGACATGAAAATTTTTTTTTTTTTTTTGTGGTTTATTATTTGAGGCATGAAAATTTTATTTTTTTTTGTGGTTAATTCTATTATTTGAGACATGAAAATTTTCTCTTTTTCCATAGTTTATTCTGTTACTTGAGTTTTTTTTTTTTTTTTTTGTTGTTTATTCTATTATTTGGGACATTAAAATCTTCTTTTTTTGTGGTTTATTATTTGAGGCATGAAAATTTTATTTTTTTTTGTGGTTAATTCTATTATTTAAGACACGAAAATGATCTTTTTTCGTGTTTTTTTCCGTTACTTGAGACATGAAAGTTATCTTTTTTCCCATACTTTATTCTGTTATTTGAGACATGAAAATTTTCTGTTTTCATGGCTTATTCTATTATTTGAGACACAAAAATGATCTTTTTTCGTGTTTTTTTCCGTTACTTGAGACATGAAAGTTATCTTTTTTCCCATACTTTATTCTGTTATTTGAGACATGAAAATTTCCTTTTTTTTGTGGTTAATTCTATTATTTAAGACACGAAAATGATCTTTTTTCATGTTTTTTTTTCCTTTACTTGAGACACGACAATTATCTTTTCTCCATGCTTTACTCCACTACTCGAGACACCAAAACCCTCTTTTCCCCGTGCTTCCCTCCCTTACCTTTCATCATTTTCCGTTTCCTGCCGCCGCCCAGCCGCTGCCAGGACGGGAGCACCCCGGTGCACGCCGCGGCGTTTTCGGGGAGCCAGAGCATCCTCAGCAGGCTGCTGGACGAGGGAGGAGAGCTGCGGGTGCACGACAGCCAGGGCAGGACCCCCCAGCTCTGGGCTCTGTCCGGCTGCAGGGACAGCAGCGCCCAGGTGCGCCGACCGGAATATCGATGGGAATATTGAAATCGTCATCCCTCCCTGCTGACGCGACTCCCGTCAAAGGGAGATGGAATTGTCACTTTTTTGGGTTTTTTTGCGGTGAGGGTTGGGTGGGATTTCGGGTGTTGTCGCCTGTTTGGAGGCGGCTGTTCTTGCCTTGGCATGTAATTGGTTTGCTGTGAATGCCTTTCTCAAAATGCCCCTTTGGGTGTTGATTACATATATTCTATTTATTTTATATATTTATATATATATACATAATTTAGATTTTAATATATATTATTATTTAAAATTAGCAGGTTCTTACACCTTTCTGACAATAGCAGATTTAAGCCCGCTGTGATTAATTTTATTTCTGTTATCACAGTTCTAAACAGAAACTTGATAGCTGTAAATATCTGTATATTAAGACAAACTTTATTAATTAAACTCTTGAAACCAGCATTAAAAGCACTGGATTTTAGTGGCAGCAGGAAGTAGTTTGGGTTTTGACTTTTTAACATCCTGCAGATCTTTTTGGGGGGTGTTCCCAACTGTTTCAGGAGTTTTTGTGTCAGATACACGTTGGAAAAAATAAAAAAGCAGTGCAGGATATACTTTGTGTGTGCATATGTATATTTATTGATTATTTTGCTTTGAAAAAATAAATAGCATAAAAATCCTTGCACAATAATCTGGAATTTTAACATCCCCATGACATGTGTGGGACCAGTCAAATGCAGAAATTCTGATTTTTTTCCTTCTCTCTCTGTATCCAAGCCCTGGAATAAACAAATTGCTCTTGTTGCTTTTGGTTTTGGTGTTTAGAAATGCTGAGATTCCTGTGGGGAAGTTACTGAAAGGACAACCCAGCGTGGCCAAGAACATTTACAGCTTTGGTTTTGGGAAGGTGAGGTGCTGTGGGGAGGGATTTCCTGGTGGTGCTGGAACCTTCCCCAGGATCTCCTGTTCTCACCTGTGCTTTGTGTGATTCCTGTGCTATTTTCAGCTGTTGGTGCATTCTTATTTTCAACTGTTAGGGAATTCTTATTTTTAACTTTTAGTACATTCTTAACTTTTTAACTTTTAGTGCATTCTTAACTTTTCAACTTTTAGTGCATTCTTATTTTTAACTTTTTAACTTCTACTGCATTCTTATTTTTAACTTTTAAACTTTTAGGGCATTCTTATTTTTAACTTAAAATTTTTAGTACATTCGTATTTTCGACTTTTTAATTTTTAGTGCATTCTTATTTTCAGCTTCTCAACTTTTAGTACATTCTTATTTTTAACTTTTTAACTTTTAGTGCATTCTTAACTTTTCAACTTTTAGTGCATTCTTATTTTTAACTTTTTAACTTCTACTGCATTCTTATTTTTAACTTTTAAACTTTTAGTGCATTCTTATTTTCAACTTCTAGTGCATTCTTATTTTTAACTTTTAAACTTTTAGTACATTCGTATTTTCGACTTTTTAACTTTTAGTGCATTCTTATTTTTAACTTTTAAACTTTTAGTACATTCGTATTTTCGACTTTTTAATTTTTAGTGCATTCTTATTTTTAACTTTTAACTTTTAGTACATTCTTATCTTCAACTTTTTAACTTTAAGTGCATTCTCTTATTTTTAACTTAAAATTTTTAGTACATTCGTATTTTCGACTTTTTTAACTTTTAACTTTTAGTACATTCTTATCTTCAACTTTTACTGCATTCTTACTTTTAACTTTTACTGCATTCTTATTTTTTAACTTTTAACTTTTAGTACATTCTTATCTTCAACTTTTACTGCATTCTTACATTCTTAACTTTTAGTGCATTCTTATTTTTGACTTTTAGTACATTCTTATTTTCAACTTTTACTGCATTCTTATTTTCAGCTTTTTAAGTGCATTCTTAACTTTTTAACTTTTAGTGCATTCTTATTTTTGACTTTTAGTGCATTCTTATTTTCAACTTTTCAACTTTTTGACTTTTAGTGCATTCAACTTTTACTGCATTCTTATTTTCAGCTTTTTAAGTGCATTCTTAACTTTTTAACTTTTAGTGCATTCTTATTTCTGCTGCAAAGATGGGAGGATAAACCCCATGGAGAGCAGGGATATTCAGGCCTTTGGTGCCTGGCTGGGTTTGGGACAGCAGAAATTCCTGCTCAGTGTCACCTGTGGCACTTCCTAAGGGCTGGCTCTGCTTCCCCCTTCCAGCCTTAGTGGGAAATTTCCATTTTGGCCCTGATTTTTCAGATTTCATGGTGATGTTTGGGCTGGTTACACCCAGGGTGTTGATGAGCTTGCTGCATTTTGGGAACTGCTGCATTCCCTGTTTAATTTCCACCTGGATTTTGGGAACTGCTGCATTTTCTGTCCTGGATTTTGGGAACTGTTGCATTTCCTGTTTCAGTTCCACCTGGGCATTTCCTGTTTAATTTCCACCCGGATTTTGGGAACTGTTGTATTTTCGTGTTTCAGTTCCACCTGGATTTTGGGAACTGCTGCGTTTCCTGTTTAATTTCCACCTGGATTTTGGGAACTGTTGCATTTTCTGTTTAATTTCCACCTGGATTTTGGGAACTGTTGCATTTTCCTGTTTCAGTTCCCTCTGGATTTTGGGAACTGTTGCACTTTCTGTCCTGGATTTTGGGAACTGTTGCATTTCCTGTTTAATTTCCACCTGGATTTTGGGAACTGCTGCATTTCCTGTTTAATTTCCACCTGGATTTTGGGAACTGCTGCATTTCCTGTTTAATTTCCACCCGGATTTTGGGAACTGCTGCATTTTCTGTTTCAGTTCCACCTGGCAGGCAGTGGCCACCTGGGCTACCTGGCCTCCCTCCCAATAATTGGGGACAAAGATTTGGTCCAGGCTGACGACGAGCCAGCATTTTCTTACCACGTGGGGCCCTACATGATCATGACCAAGTAAGTGGAATTGAAGAGATTTTTAGCCCCTCTTTGTGCCTGTTGCAATCACACAGCAAACTGCTGAACCTGTGCTTTGTTTGGGTAATTTCCCACGTTTGTTCTGTGTTTATTCCATGTTTCCTGCTTGCACCTTGTTTTCTGCTGTTCATTGATTAATATCTGAGTCAGAGTGATGGCTGAGAGGCCAAGAACAACCCACAAGCAATATTAACCCAATTTTGGCTGATTACTGGTGGCACTGTTTCAGTATTGATCTTTTTTTGTGGTGAGAAATACATTTAGGCTTGCAGAGATTGTGTTGTTCAGCATTTAATCCTTGTAAATCTTTGTCCAGGATTTCCTCTGGAGATGCAGGTGTGCAGCCTGTGGTGAAATGAGACTTGCAAGGGCAGGCTGAGCATTCAATAAAAATCTTGTAATTATTGGTAATAATTACAATAATATGGTAATGTCTAATTACTGTGTGTTAAGCAAGTGGTTGTGTCTCAGAGGCAGCCAGAGAATTGACAAATTGGTGATTTAATCTCCCCAAAACTCAGATTTGTGTCACTGATGACCTATGGAGAAGGGAATTCCTTGTGGAAAGGGTGGGATTTTGTGCAATGAACCTTTCCTGCTCCATCAACCTTCAGCAGGACGAGTTTATTGTCAGTTTAAAAGAGCAAAATTTAAACTCCTGACAGCGGGAGGCAGCACCAGAGCACCACAGAAAATTATTGGTAAGAATTTTCCTGGTAAAAATCGGTATATAACCACATAACTGAGGGGAAAAAAACCCAGACAACCAAAAAAAGAGGGAAAACACTTCTTGGGAATATCTGGTCCAGATTCCTGGTGTTCTTTGCAGCCTGATGTGGGGAGGCAGCAGGGTGACAGTGAAGGAACTGAGCTTCCAGCCCCAGCAGAAGAGCTGGAAGCTGCGCCTGGCTGATCTGCTGCTGGCAGAGCAGGAGCACAGCAGGTGGGGCAGGGGCTGGGCCTGGGGTCTGCAGGGGTGGGGGAGTACCTGGGAAGAATGGGATTTACCTTGGGAAGAATGGGATTTACCTCCCAGCAGTGTTAACCTGGGGTTACACTTCTTCCCCAGACCAGAAATACAATTTTTTTTCCCCACTCCTGATCTTTTAAAATCGAGTATTTCACTTAAAAAATACATTGACACTGAAATCTATTCCAACATTCATGTCGTATTGATAAAAGCAGGGCAGCACTTTCCTTCTTCTCATCTCAGATTTCCCTTGGAAATTTGATTTTTCCTCTCCCTGTGCAGCAAGCTCCGCCACCCTCACTTGCTGCAGCTGATGTCTGTCTGTCTGTCCTGTGACCTGGAGAAAACTCGTCTGGTCTACGAGAGGGTTCACTTTGGTTCTCTCTACAGCATCCTCCACGAAAGGGTAACTGCAATGCTTGAGTTTTAAATAATAATTAGTCAGAAGTTTAGTGACTAACATCTTTCCTCGAGAAGGCAAAATCCTCAGGGTGTATCTGAGTTTCTGGTTATTTTTCTTATTTTTAAAATAAATGTTTTAAAATTAATTAATTTTTAAAATTGAATTAAAAATAAATAAATAAAATTTAAATTTAAAATCAACTACTTTAAAAAAAATTGATTCAATTTTAAAAAAATTAATCAAATTTTAAAATTAATTAAATTTTTTTAAAATTTAAATTTAATAGATTAAAAATCAATCAGTTTTTAAAGTAATAATTTTAAACTTATTAATTAGAATTAAAATATTAATTAAATTAAAATTTAATTTAAAAAATTAAATTTAATACATTTAAAAGAATTTAATCCATATAAAAATTTTATATAAATCTCTATTTTATAAATAAATATATTAATATAAATATATTAATAAAATCTCTATTTTATTGTTGCCATTTGATTTTTTTCTCTTCTTTTTAAGGCGTTGTTACTTGATTTGCCACCGAGAACAAAACCCAAATTTCCTCTTTCTCCACCAACAAATTCCACTCGCTGCCTTCTTCCCCAAATCACACCCATAAGAACCACCAATCACTTTCTCCCACCTCAAGTTTAATTTATCTTATTAATTCATTAATTTAATTGATTTCATTAATTTAACTTATCATTCAGATTTGGTGCTTTTGGGGTTGTTCTTTCAGCGTGCAGAGTTCCCAGTGCTGCAGACAGAGACCCTGGTGCACATCCTGCTCCAGGTGCTGGATGCTCTGCGCTTCCTGCACTCCCGGGGCTTCGTCCACCGCTCCCTCTCCTCCCTGGCCATCCAGGTCGTGTCCTCGGGCGAGGGCAAGCTCTGCAACCTGGAGTACATGATAGAAAGGTGAAAAAACTCCTCAGGGCTGCTCTGAAATGGGGTTTTCCCCAAAGATCTGACACTGGGTTTTTAGGAATTGGGGCTCTTGTTGGAAACCAGGATGTCACCATGGTATTTTATGGAAAAATCCATAAAAATATTGTATGGAAAAATCCATAAGAATATTGTATGAAAAATTCCTCAGGGCTGCTCTGAAATGGGGTTTTCCCCAAAGATCAGGATTTTTAGGAATTGGGGCTCTTGTTGGAAGCCAGGATGTCACCATGGTATTTTATGGAAAAATCCATAAAAGTATTTTATTGAAAAGTCCATAAGCAGAAAATGTTTTAGATAAGAAATAATAAACAGCCTTGGGAACGACAGCCAAAGACTTCTGACTCCTTCTCCCACAGCTGGGTTGGGGAAAAGAGACTTTTAACACTCCTTGGGGTCAGCTTGACCAGAGGAGATCTTGGGAGGCTCTCAGCAGTGAGGAATCACACCATTCCAGAGGGAAGGTGTTGGATTAAACCAGACTTTGTGGCTTAGAGACCTTCAGTGGGAAGGAAAAATGTGTGAAATGTTTGCACAGGCTGTTTGTAAGGAGGTGTCCATCCAAGTGAGGTGCTGAGAGTGGATAAGACACTGTTTGATTTTTAAATGGTTTTTTTTTTCTTTTTAAGTGACTTTTAGAGTTGGTCTGATCTGTGAGATTATGTAATTAGGAAACCAGTCAGTGGGGAGAGAGGGAAGAGACTGTTCAAAAAATGATTTATGAAAAAAGGAAGCACCTTTGTAGCTGATTAGTTTGCAATCCATTGTGCTTTGGGCTTTTCTGTGTATTTTATAGTGTGGATGGTGCTCTGCACAGAATTCTTTCATAAAGGGTTTTATTACTATTGGGAAATGTCACAAAAATGCCTGGCATGGCCCTGAAGACCACTGGGACCTTAGATGGCCACACTTGACCAGATAACCAAATTTTTGGTTCAAGGTTTCACACTCTTTCTGCAGGGAAACTTCATGGAAATGAAAAGGAAAGGAAAAGGAACACCCAGCACCTCCTTAGACTGGTGGGAATTAAGTGCCACCAGTCAGATAAAGAGGATTTTTTTTTTAACCCCAGTGAATTATTACTGAAATTATCCCCTAGACACATTGGAAAATAAAAAATTTTTACAGGCTTTCTGTGTTTTATTCATGGTCAGAGCTAAAGGGTTGTTTGGAAAGCTCCTGTTGGGAAAAGTTCTGCTTTTTTTTAGGGTTTATTACTTTTTTTCTCCTTCTTCTCCTTCCTCTCCTTCTTCTCTTTCTTCTTCTCCTTCTTCTCCTTCTTCTGTCTTCTTTCTTCTTCTTCTTCTCATCATCATTATCATTATTATCATTATTATATTTTGTTTATATTTTACGTTTAATTTTTTATTATTTTTAGGTTTTTTTGTTGTAAAGTCCTTAAAGCAGGTGTTTCTTTCCCCAGAAAATCTTTGCCAAAATACATTTACTGCACATTTCTATTTGCAGAAATGCCCTGAACCTTTTCTGTATTAAACTAAAAGCTGTAGCACACTCAGGTGTTTACAAACCTTGCAGCTGAGCGTGCTGTATGTCCTGATTTACCATTTTTCCCCCTTTTTGCAGCAAGGACAGTGGGGAGCACAGTGACCTGACCCGAATCCCCGTCCCAGCCCAGCTGTTCCGCTGGAGCTCCCCTGAAATAATCCTGGGCAAGCCTGGCACAGTCAGGTCAGATGTTTACAGCTTCTGTGCAGTGCTGCAGGAGGCCCTGACAGGTCAGTGCCCAGCTTTGGGCTGGCTTGCTTCAACTGGAAAAATAAACCAGGCAAAAAAAAACCCCCAAATATTAACGACAATAATAGAGATTATTGGGAACTCCTGTAAAATGGGATCAGAAAACTTAAAATTGTGTGGCTAAGGGATGAAATTAATGGGGGATATTGGAGAAATAAAATGCTTTTCTGCTGTTTATTTTTCTTCTTCCTACCAGCACAGCAAAACATTCAATTAAGTCTTTTCAGTGTTCAAAACAAGCTTGTGCAGCTTTTATGTTTTTGATCTCTGTGATAACTTAGAGATAAGTTAATGTTACTTTATTATTGTAGCTGTTATTACAGATAATGTCTGTTCTGCATTCACTTTGACTATTCTGACAGTGAAATGGGATAAACAATTACCCTAAAAATTAATCCCAGTGAAGAATCCAGAGCAGGATTGTTTGCAGTGTCACTCTCCTCCAGATATTTCTGTCAGCTCCCTTGAAAGCACCCACTGCTGGAATAGGGCAGGGAGGAGATGCCAGTGCTTGTTTTTAATTGTAAAATAGGGGATGGACAGGGAATAATGTGATTTTTAAATTTTATTACATTCTATTTTATCACTTTTTTTAAAATTACATCAGGGAATGATGTAATTTTTTAAAAAATTAACATTAAAGTGCAGCTGGTGACATAAAATCTGCACTTGTGTCTTGCAGAGAGCCCTCCCTGGAAAGGTGTGGAAGACTCAGCTGTGAAGCAGCTCATCCTTTCAGGGGAGCAGCTGGAAGCAGATGCCAGGCTCCCCCTGCTCTATTATGATGTGGTCAAGTCAGGGCTGGACCCCAAACAGAGGAACCGCTCCATGAAGCTTCAGGATATTCAATATGTCCTGAAAAATGACCTGAAGGTGATTCCCAGCCCTCTAATTCTGATGTGTCCATTCAGATTCTGCTGAAATCTAGAGGAGGTGATCCAGCCTCCTCAGAAAAGCAGGCAGAGACGCTGAACTGACAAATACAATTGTATTTTGTTCCTTTTTTGTTTGTTTTGTTTTACAGGACTTGGTTAAATCTAAAAGTGGCCACGCTGGTGGAGTACCCAAAGCCCAGAGATCTGCTGTTCTTGCAGATGTGAACATCTGCTGGGCATCAGCTTTTAGCTTCCAGAAGAGAAGAGTGGAACTGCAGGAAAAAGAGATGAGCAGGGCTGGTGAGTTTCCTGGGGCAGGATGTCCTTCGTGTGCTCCTCACATCATTCAAACAGCAGCACGCACAGATTTTGTGATGTAGGTTGAAAAGGGAAGCAATTGTTTTTGGATTTTAGCTGCCACTTAATGCAGGCTCAGGTCTCTAAATCTGTTTTGTTCAGGCAGAGTTTTCAGCAGAGGTGTCACACGCTGCTCATGGAATTTCTGAATTCCCAAAATTCGCTCCTCAGCCTGCAAAAGCAGCACGGCTGTGGGATTCCTGGAGAAATAATCTCGTGTTTCCAATTGTATTTTTTCAGGTGGCTTTTCTGCCCCCGAGGACTCTGTTCTGCCCAAGGAGAGCAGTGCTGTGGTGCTGCAGGAGGCAGCAGCCAGCGCAGAGCCCCCTGTGCAGGACAGCAGCCCCGGTGCCTCCTCTGAGCTGCAGACTGAGAGCGACGTGGATGGGAGCCTGTGCAGCTTTGAGATGAATGAAATCCTGGCCAGTTATCCAGAAGGTCCCCAAGACTTCCTGGAAGGAGGACCTGGGTCAGGGCAGGCTCTAAAGGATGCAGAAATGCAGCAGAAGCAAGAGCAGAGCCAGTGGGAGGGTGAGGAGGAAGGGGAATCCTCGGGGTCCAGCACGGGCTTCACTGGAGAGGAGGAGGAGGAGGAAGAGGAGGAAGAAGAGGAGGAGAAGGAGGAAGAAGAGGAAAGGGTGAGAGAAGCCTCTGGGCTGTCCCAGGTGAGAGGAGCTGCTGGCAGGAGGCTGAGCAGCCCCTCCCAGAGCGAGCAGCACATCAGCAAGTGCGTCCTGAACCTCAAGATCATGCAGAGCATGCTGCAGCAGGCTGGGCATTCCCTGAGCAGGACAGAGGAGAAACTGGACAGGCTGAAGGCCATGGCAAAGCAGAAGAGGCTGCTCCAGGAGGTCAGGATGAACCTGCTTCCCAAGGAAAGTTCTCAGGGAAGACACTGGGATGGGTCTGATGCCACTTCCCAAAACACCATGAAGGTTCTTTCTGGAGTAGATATTTTTTTACACCAGGCTGTGGCTCCACCATGCAGGGACTACATTCCCCCTCCAGTAACCTGTCAGGCACCAGGCAGAGACAGCTTCCAGGCTGTTCCCAAGACAGCCAAGGAGAGAGAGGAAATTCAGAATGAGAAATGGAAGAGCAAAACTGCAACCACCCATCGTGATGCGGGCTGCAGCCTGGGCAAAGGGCTGGATGGTGAAGTGAGCCTAAACCAGGAGGTAAAGTGTTGAGCAGGGGCCTGGTTATCATTTCTGTGATCCTTAGCAGGAGAAAAGCTGCAGGGATGGGTGGTGTGCAGGAAGGGGGGTGAATCTGTCCTTTAAAATGTGCTTTGTATACAGGAATGAAGACAGCTCAGCAGTGCAGTTGTGTTATTTCCTCTTTCTCTCCAGTCCTCCCAGGACAACACTGATCCAGGGGCTCAGAGTGGGGTTAAAATCCAAATCTGCACTCAAATGGAGATGGGAATATCAGGGAAAAGGCCAGTGGAGAAATTTTTCTGTTTGTGTTGAGGCCTGAGCTCTGATTGAGAAGGGCTTCTGAATCACTTTCATTATTAAATTCATGGACCAAAGAGAAAGAGAAATTCAATTACATCTCTCCTGTCAGGATAATCTTGAGTCATTCGTGTCCACTCATCCCCCTGGAAGCTTCATGTTTTGATTGCCTGCACTGAAACCTGCTATAAATCCAGGGCAGAGTTATTGCTGGAGTTGTCACCCTTTGTCCCGAGCAGAGCAGCTAAAATAAAACCCAGGGATTAAAGTTGGTGCTGTCCTGTTCTGAGGAACAGCCAGCTCAGGCAGGAATTAGCAGAGTGCCCAGGGTGTGCTGAATCATGGCTTGTTGGACTCTTTTCAGCATTTCCTCCCACACGTGTCTGCAAGATGCCAGAAAAAGTTCAACCTGCAGTGCCAGAGAGGAGCTGATTCACATCCTGCAGCAAGAAGGGGAGAGGAGAAGTGGTGAGTTTTGATCTTATTCATAGAAGAGTTAATTCTGACAGATTTCATCTGGAGAGAGACTGTCAGAGGAGGCACATCAGGATCAAGGCTGGCATTAAATGTTCCTCAGGAAGGCAAAAGCCATCTGTGCAGAGAGGAGCCTGCTGTGAGTCACTGTCAGCTGCAGAGCTGCTGTGACAGGGCACTTTGTGTTAAAGAGTGCTGTTAGAAATGACTTCACATGCCTCTGGGATGGAGGTCAGTGGTCCAAAATGTACCAGGGCCTAAGGGGAGCAATCTGGGAAGATATTAATGGAGGTGGTTCTCCTCTCTGGGCACAGCCTCCTTCAATTCCCAGCAGAAATGCTTTTTAATGTCATCCCTGTGTGTTTGTATGCAGGAATGGAAAGCACATGTTGAAATTACCTGGCAAAACTTGTGCAGATTCATGTTGGAAAGAGGGGGACAGAAACTTCTTTTAGTGTTTAGTCAAATCAGGAAAACTGCTGCAGTTTTAAAATTAATCCATGATCCATTTGGATCACAAAGACCAGGTGGTAAAGGTTAGAACAGAAATATTTGATGGTCAGTGGAGGTCAGGGAGTGAACTCTGGTGGGAGAATCATTGTCCAGGTCTGAAACTGTGATAAAACAATAAAACAATCCCCACATCAATGGTGATAAAACAATAAAACAATCCCCACATCACCCATGGTGTGGTTTTGGAGCTGCAGCATCTGAAGGCAGCTGACAGCTCTGAGATGCAGAGTTGAATGTACAGCTTGTCTGGTTAATCTAGAATAAACCTAAATAATTATCTGTGCTTTCCAAGCTCCTGGCAGCTCAATCTGCTGGTTCTGCTGGGTTGTTAAAAGGCTGAGAGCACACGTGCTCTAATTCATTTAAAACAGTTTGGAGCCTTTTCCTGGCTGGGGAATACTTGACACAATGTGCTCGGGCTCTAAAATAGTTTGTGCACTTCATAATCATTTACTGCAGGTGCCATTCAAAACCAAGGGTGGAATTCTGCAGCAAAAAAAGCAGCGAGAAGAGGAGAGTGGTGCAGTCAGGATGGAGGAGTGAGTAAATCAGTGTTAAATCAGTGTTAAATCAATGTTAAATCAGCGTTAAATCAGCATTAATGTCAGAAATCTTGCTGCAGTGCAGAGCATTAAACTCAGCACATGAGGAAAGGTCTCTGTGCCTTAATTGCTGGAGCTCTGCGAGGCTGTTTTGGATGGAATCCAAGCGAGTGGGACCCTGTGTCTTGCACACTCTGGGCATGGAATCATGCCAGGCACGTTGGGGTGGTTTGGTTTCTGGAGCTGGAGGGATTTCTAGCCTGGCTTTGGACACTGAGTGGGCTCAGGAAGGGCAGGGATGGCAGTGCCCAGTGGATGGCAGCACGGGCATGGATAATAGAGAATCAAACCAACAAAACCTTCCTGTACAGACTTGTCCATGTCAATTTGTGCGGGTTTTCAGCTTTATTTAGAAGAAAAGGAAGTGCTTAATTTAAAATAAGAGGAAGTGTTTAGCTCTTTTCATGACAAAGGCTGTGCTAACCTTTGCATTTCCAAGTCTGCAGGCAGAGTTAAACACAGGGGATGCTTTGAAGGTCCAGATTCTGGGGTGTGAAGTGTTCATTTTGGGGGTTTTTTTGTGCAGCTGAAGTCAAGCAGATGGCCAGAAGAGTGGCCTCGGGTCGGCTGGGGCTCAGCTGTCCCTACCCTGGCGGGGAGTGCACGTCTGAGAGTGAAGCAGAAAGTGCCAAGGAGCCCCCCCAGGCTGGAGCCCCCCAGAGCCAGGAGCAGCAGAGGGGTGGGTGGCAGCCCTGGGAGCTGGGCTCTGAGGACACAACCGACTCTGGGGAGAGTGATCCGGACAGGACTTCCACAGGTGAGGAGGCTGAGGCATAAAATGCTGCGTTCTCTTTTTGTCCCCTTTCCATTTCCAATCAGATTTCAGCTTCTGTGGTTTTTTATTTTTCTTTTTTACAAGAATTGTCCATTTTATCTTTGCCCTCAGGGCAAGTCAGTCAATCATTGATGGGGATAAATAGAGATAAGATGAGTATTAGGTGTTAATAGGTGCAGGGAATGAGCTTGGAGACCTTCATCATCACTGATTATTGTTATCAGCATGAGAAACCCAAAGCTCTCAGACCCTTGAGAGTGCTATCACACTTTTATTTCTTCCAGTTTCACCACACTGCTGCTTTTTCTGCAGCAGCTCAGTGGGTAAAGCTTTTGAAAAAGTTCTGGACAAAAGAACAGGGCAAGGTTCCCCTGCTTAGATTAATTAACGAGGTGAGCATTTAAATGTCATTATTTCTCCGTGTTCCTGGCAGACAATTAGTGTCACTGTCTGCTCTCATTGATATTCCAGCAGTGCCTCAGACACTCACTTCACATCTCTTTTTTATTTTTTATTATTTTTGGTTAATGATTTTGTTCCGTTCTGACATCCTAGGGAGGAGCTGCCAGTCCCCAGCACCAGATGAGCAAGCAGAGTCTGGAAAATCCATTCCTAAGAGTTCAGTCCTTCCTCAGCAAGCTGAGAATCTCTCTAGAGTATGTACAGAAATCCAGGGAATTTAGTGGCAGCTGCTTATCCATGGAAAAGTTTAGTCTGGTGTTACATCCTGAGCTGATCTGAGTAACAATTCCCCTCCTCCTTCCCCCTTTTTTTAAAATTTTGTTTTATAAACCACCAAGGTAATGCAAGGAGCATGAGGTGGGTTGAAAGTCAGTGAACAATTAAATAGAATTTCAGAATTTCAGTGGTTTTTATTGGCTGAAATTTGTATTTTTTATTGCTAGAGAGTGGGATCATCCCAGGTGATGATGTCTTTCACAGGGACATTCAAGGGAATTACATTGTTCCCTTAATTCACCTCCTGATGTGACTGAAGAATTCTTCACTCCTGATTATTTCCTTCCTCCTGCTCTTGAGGGAAGGTCAGAACCAGAGGTAAAAATAACATTTTTTGGACATAAGTTACACAACATGTGGTTTAATTGTGCTCTCATTTGATTTGAAGAGGGCTGTGGAAAATGGGAGATTTTTTTTTTCCATTATTTTTCTTTTCTTTCAAAATATTACCTGCAAATATTTAGGTAAGAGTAAGCAAATTAATCTTCATTAATTTCTGGAAGATGCAAAACTTTTCTATTTTACTGCTAAATCCAGGCTGGGCTGTTTGCTGATGAGCTCCTGAAAAGTTTCTCTCTCCACTCCCATTATTGGGAACATCATCCTGGGAGAGTTGTCCTGCCCTTTGCAGCTGCTCTGTCAAAAATTGAATTAAATTCTCTTTTTCCCCTTTTCAGACCTCAAACGCTGAGGGCAAAGCAGAAGATGTTTGTGCAGGATTTTTACAGAAATTACCTGCAGATGCAGCATCAGCAAGTCAGGCTCCAGGTAAATGTGGTTTTTTTTCTTGAAGCACTTCTGAGGAGTTGTGGCATTGATGTTTTTGCCAGCAGCTCTCCTGTCACAAGGCTGGACCTCCATTCTTCAGCCTCAACTGATCTCTTATTCCTCTCATTCCAAAATTACTGTTTTTGGGAGAGTTCAGGACATTTAGGATTTTGGTTTGGGCACTGCAGTGCCTGAAATCATTTCAGATGCAGTGTTTATGTACTTGCTGTGTTTCAGCTAAAAAGCCAAAACAAAAACTTATTTGAAACCTTTTTATTTTTACCCTGGGGCGAAGTTTAATCTTTTTATGCAACTTGCTGTGGTGCTGGAAACTGAATTAGAGTTGTATTTACACATTAATATTCTCATTGCTGGGAGGATCTTGGGCTTAAACCCAGTGAGAGCTGACAGAGTGTGTGTGCAGAATAATGGAAGAATCCTTGTTTCCTTCTTCTGTTGTCTCTTTTAGCTCAATTTTGTAAATGTTGTGATATTCCCCAGTGCTTCAGTGCCTGCCTGGCAGCTGTGCCATGTTTATGAAAATGCATCTTTAAAACACATTTGTCTCTCGATAACAACAAAGGTCACAAGAACTCAGACAGAAAAGGAAAAAAAAAAATAAAAATTAATAAAGTCACAATTTCCTGTTCAATGAGTTGGGTTGTTTTCTTTTGTGCTTGCAAAAGCCAGTAACAGGGAACATTTGTTATTTGTATTCAGGAGGAAAAATACTATTCTGCAGCACAACACCACAGAGCTGTGGCAGTAACAAGCTGGGAGTGAATCAGCTGAGCCAAATGCCTGGAGCCAGGTAGAAAAACTCATTTTCATTGTTCCTTCAGGCATAAATTAGCTTTTAAAGTGTGCTCTCTTCATTAATTCTGCTTATATATCTAATATTCAAATAAGATGCCAGTGGTGGTTTTTAATGATTATCTACGTAGCTCAGCTCCTTGCTAAGGAAATACAAAAAGGGATTTTCACAGGTCTCAAGGGGTTTTGTCTTTTGCAGAGTTTGGTGGGGGTTTTTTTTGCCTTAATGAGGGAGCTAAAATAGGGAGGGAAAAAAAAATCCATGTACATATCACAATTCCTTTTCCACTGATAAACCAGAGCCTGAAACAGAGCAAAGATAATTCAAATTAAAGCTTCAGTCATCTGCTTTAATTTTGGTTGTGAAGCTGAAGTGCCATGAAGATCCTGCCTTTCCCAACCCCCTGGGATCAGCCCAGGAAAGTTCACAGGATCCTGCCTGGGGGCAACATCAGATTTGGCAGTCTCTGAATCAATCTTGGAGGTTTGGCTGGCTCCTCTGGAAAACAGGAGGGGTTTTTTATCCTGTAAATTTTGTATTTTACCAGCATGGGGAGAAGTTGGCTGTGACTGCCAGGGCTCCTCCCCACCAGGAGCTGAGTTCCCTGGGCCAGAGGGAGGCACCAGCAGTGGAAATCGCTTGGCTTTAGGATAAAAAAAGAAGGTTTTTGGTTGCTCCCTTCACTTAGGAACTTGTGGCAGCAGGACAGAGGGGATGTTGCTCTCTGAGCATCTGCCTAATCCTCTTTGACCTTGTCACAATCTGAGACAGATCAAGGGATGATGGCACAATGGAGTGGTGTGTATTCCTGGGTTTTTATTTCTTTTATTTAATTTTATTAATTTCACCTAATTTTATTAAATTCACATAATTTCACTTAATTTTATTGATTTCACTTTTGTTCTGAAGCTGCAGATGTCAGTTAGATTTCACTTTTTTTTTTTTTTCTGAAGCTGCAAATGTCAGTGACAAGTTTTAACAAATCCTTAATCTGTTAAAAATGCCATTTTTCTCCTACCAATCTCCACCTTCTGAGGTTTTAAGCAAAAAGTGTTGATGAGCTGCAGGCTACCTCAGTGCTTAAACTTCCTGAGAGAAAGGAAACCAAATTTCTCGATTTCCATCATTTTCTGAGGGTGAATGTGACCTTTCCTCCCTCGTTTCAGTGTGGATGCAGCACGAGAAGCGACGCTGTGGGAGCCACAGGAAGAATGCCAAGAAAAAGATGTGTAAGAGCCACATTTTATAGCAAAATTGGTCATTAACTACAAAATTTTGTGTTGGTGCAAGACAGGGAGAGGGGACAGCCCAAGAGAAAACTCCCCAGAGTACTGAGAGAGTATTTTCCTGTGAAAAGTTGTGAGATTGGTGTAAAAGAGTTGTCCTTAGTTGGGAATATTTTCATATTCAGAAGTAATTAATTTGGTGTTCATCTGGGTGTGCTTCTTCCCATGGAAAGTGTGAGGATTCCTGGTTTCTTCTCTCCATATGGCACAGGGAAATAAAATCACTTTAAAGAGCAAATCGTTCGTGTGGAGCCAAATAAATTTTATTCCAGAAATAGTCCTGTGATTTTCAGAGGGAAAAAAAAATCTGCAGAGTGTGTTTGTGATTCAGCTAATGAGGTTAATTTATATTTACAGCTAATGGAGTTTGCATAAAATTACTGATTTACAGGAGGTGTCTTTTCTTTCCATGGCCTTTGAGGATGATGGAATCCAGGGTGTATTTCCCCCAAATTTGATCAATTTGAATTTCATTTTTTTTTCACTTGGGGGTCTGTCAGTGCCTTCAGCAGTCTCAGTTTATCAGAGTCATTCTTTTAAATGCTCCCAAGGCCTACATTTAGTCTTAATTAATGGCTCATTAATTTTTCTTAACCCTTGAGGTTTTCCCTTGCCTTTGGTGATCTTTTATTTTTTTCTACCTTTTGGTTCACATTTGGAGCTCCTGCCCTTTCTGGAAGCAGCTTCCTGAGCTGGTTTTATAGGAGGATTATTTAAGACATCCTGGAAAGGAAGGGGAAGAAAATAATTAACCTTTTCTGCCTCTGCAACTTCCCTGAGGATTGTGATTTTGGGCCTCCCAAGATTCCTGTGGGAATTTTCAAAGGGAACATCTCCCTCCATTCCAATGATCTAGATAAGACTGCACGAAATTAAAATTTCAAGACCCTGAAAATAGCAGGATCTGGTGATTCACAGCTGCAGGAAGTGGCTATTCTAACTGTCAGAACATCTCTCAATAATTCAGATCAGTGGCAGATATTCAGGATTTGTCCAGCATCCCCTGTGAGCAGAACTTCCAGAGGGGTGTGGAGTGTAAAACACCTCGGCTGAGCCACGCTCCCACCAGTGTCAGCACCCCCCTGGGCTCAGGTAATGCAGGGAGGGGGAAAAAGAGGATTTACAGGGAATGATTTCTCCTCTCTGTGCCAGCCAGGCCTTTCTGCCAGGATTTTTTGATGTAAAAATCATCAAGGTGAATCGTGAAGCTCCATTTCTGTGTGCAGAAATGTCAGGCTTGCACAAGGAATGCTGTTGTTCCTGTTGTTGGAAATCTCACTGTCCAAAGACACAGAATTAAAGGAGAATTTACAGGGACACAGATGAAAAAGTCACTGCCTGAAAGGTCTCTGGAAGATATTGGCAGCCTTCATAAATCAGAAATGAAGTAATTTAAATTTGAATTGATGCATGTGGATTTCAGCATTTTAAAGGAAATTTAATAAGCATTCAGTATGTTTATAACGAGTTAAATAACATGATAAATGTTTGTTGAGCTGGAGTGCTAAAGAGTAATGAATTAACATTTGCTTTGTGCTTCATTAATTTGGTATAAGACAGTGGCTGGAATTTCTTGGCAAAGTTTTGTCTGAGGTGGAACTCCTGGATTATCAGTTTGGTCTTTTATGGGTAGAGTTTCTTGTGCAGGTGCCTGTTCCCTTTAAATTTTTTCTGCTTCTGTTGAAGTGTGCTAAAGATACAAAAATTCCAAAAATAATTCTCCAGCTTCGCTGTCTTTACTTTTTTTTTTCCCCCCTGTTTTTTTTTTAATTCTAGACGAAAAATTTCCATTAGCCTTTGAGAAATACAAACAGTGCCGTGAGTTTTCTTCAGATTCTTCCTTTTGTGGCTCTCAAGAGACCTCCTCCACTGTGTTCAAGACTTTCACCACAGCCTGTGAAGGGGAGAGGAGCATGGAAATTCCAGTGGTGGCTCCACGATTTTGCCCATTTGGATTGAAAGAGCCTGTAAGTCAGAAAATAACTTCTGCCAGGAATTTCTTTAAATATTCTTTTAATGTTCCTTAAAAATATTTTTTTTTGACAATACTTTTATTAAAAAGAAATGCAAGTAGAGAAATGCTTGTAGGTCTTTGAGTGTTTTGGAGTCATGGCTCTGTGGATGAAGTGGCAAAAGTCCTGACTGAGTGTTTTGGAGTCATGGCTCTGTGGATGAAGTGGCAAAAGTCAAGTCCTGATTGATTTCAGGCACTGGTTACACAAAAATTTGGGTTCCTCTTGCTGGGGAATGTTGGCTTCTCTCCAAGTGGCCATTCCCTGCCCTCCATCTCTTCCTGGCTGTAGGAAATTTCACTTCCCAGCCTTTGGAATTTTGGATTGGGGCAGGAATTTGGAATGGACAAAAGGAAAAAGGAAAAGGAAAAACCCGGGCTGGATTACGGAATGGACTGGGCAAAAGTGAAAACCCAGGCTGGATTTGGGATGGAGTCTGGAATGGTCTTGGCAAAAGCAAAAACAGGGAGTGGATTCCAGCCTGAGTCCAGAATGGACTTGGCAAAAGGGAAAACCTGCACTGGATTCCAGACAGAGTCTGGAATGGACTTGGCAAAAGCAAAAACAGGGAGTGGATTCCAGCCTGAGTCCAGAATCGACTTGGCAAAAGGGAAAACCTGGACTGGATTTTACGCAGAGTCTGGAATGGACTCAGCAAAACAAAAAACCCAGACTGGATTCTGGCCAGAGTCTGGAATGGACTCGGCAAAAGGGAAAACCTGGACTAGATTTTGCCTGGAATCCAGAATGGACTTGGCAAAAGGGAAAACCTGGACTAGATTTTGCCTGGAGTCCAGAATGAACTTGGCAAAAGGAGGTTTGAATGAGCCCTTTGCTCAAGGCTTTTTTCTCCTTTTTCTGCACATTAAGTGTGCCCAATCTCGTCAGCTTTGTTCAAACCCCTCCCTCTGGAGTGCAGAGTTTCCACTGATCCTTTTGGCACTGAAGGTGCTCCCGAGCCACAGCATTATCTCAAATTGCCTTTGCAGACAGTTTTGGATAAAACAGTTGCCTTTTCACCTTTCTCATTATTTCCACTGCTGGGGCTGTGGTTGAGAGCTGGAATCAGGGTTTGCTCAGGCACGGCAGCAGCGAGTGCTCATTGTGTAGCTGACCTGACACAGGCAGGGCTGTGTCGTGCTGCTCCAGTGCCAGAACACTTGGAATTCATTAAATTCATTTACAGCCCTGAGTGGCTCTGCTGATGCTGTCACTTCGTGTCCAAAATCTTATTCTAGAATTAAGTGCATATTGCCACTTTGAGGGTAGTGGGGATTTGCCTCTGCTTACAAATTCTTAATTTTGGGGGGGCTCTTCTGATGAACAGATGTGCCTGGCTTTAATAATGAGAGATCCCGAGCAGAGAATGAGAACTGAAGAAATCTTGGAACTGTCCAGTCAGAAAATTCAGTGTTGAAATAAAGATTATGTAGCTGATGGTATCTCACAGCTAAAATCTGACTGCACAGCAGCCTAAGCAAAAGTTTTGACACGTCATTTTTACTCTATTTTCATATTCTGGTCTGATTGAAAAGCTTAGTTTAAAATTTAATGGTCAGCTCAGGCTTTAATTGAAGCCTACCTAAATTTAGGTAGAATTTAATTGAATTGAATTTAGGTAGAATTTAATTGAATTCTACCTAAATTTTGGATTTAGCATGTTGAAGGGGAGGATTGAAGATCAGCAGTTTTCCAGTTTACCTTCTTGTATTTAATTCTGTTTGATCTCACACAGGTTGGGTTGCCACCAGTTGCTTCATCCCTGAGGAACACCAGGCAGGCACCTGGTAAGCCTTTTATCCCAGCCCCAGCCAAAATAAATTGTACAATAAACAGAGAAATGGATTTGAAAGGAAATTCAGCAGTCTATTAGTTATTTTTAATTTTTTTCCCCCTTTTTTTTTTTTTTTGCTCCTGGATGTCTCTTTTTAGAGGGATAAATAGCTAAGCACTCCACCATGTACTGCTGGTGCTAACTAGGTTATGGATTTTGTGTTTGCACCTGCACACTAAGAACTCTGACCTGTAAATCAACCTCTGTTTGAAGTGTAAATATTACTGGCCTCAGATTTCTGATACAGCACTGAGAGCTGAATGTGCAAGTCTGGCTCGAAATGATTTTTCCATTATGGAATTATTTAGGGAAATTTGATAAAATATGAATGAGCCAGGCTCGTGCAGGGTGTTAAATGAAATATGTAAGCAAGATGCTATCAGAGTGTAAGCCTATGTCACACTTATTAAGGATTAATCACTGCTAATTAACTAGAATATTTTTTTTCCTCTGTCTCAGCACTCTCAGAGGCATCTCCCCCCTCCATTGATGAGCTGCCTCCACCAGCCCAAGAGCTGCTGGATGAAATTGGTAAGAGGCACTTCACCCCAAACTGTGGGAGGCTTTCCAGCTGTGCTCAGTCAGGATTTCTCCCAAGCCATTCACTGCCAAAATACACTGGAGCTTCCAAATTAGTTGCAGTCAATTATTAGGAAGATCAAGAGCTTAAATGATCAGCAGCTTAAATAACTGGCAGTTCTTGAAGCCTCTGCATTTCTCTGAGTGGTTTCCTTGCTGCTGAGAGCACACTGAGTGCAGGTGGAGTTTAACACAGAGAGGAATTTGGTGTACACTGAAAATTTCAAAGGTGTCCTGGAGCAATTTGTGTTCCCTGTTAGAGGAGGCAGCTGCACCCCCCAGGTGTCTGTGCAGAGCTCAGTGATTTACATTTCTTCTTGTGTTCCCACACATCTCCAGTCAGAAAATGTAAAAACTCTGTGTGGTTTTCACTGGGAGGGTGTTGGAGAAGAGTTTGCTTTGCTTATCCATCATTAAGCTCTTCCTAAATTAACACCAGACATTGGGATAATTAAAATGTCCATCCTGACCTTATTTCCTCATTCATCAGAGCAAGAACCTGTGGAGATTGGCTTCGTCAGTGATGCCATTAATGATGGTCAGGGGCAGCCTGTAGGTTAAAATAATTATAAAATATATAATTAAAATAAATAAATTTTATATTATATTACATTATATTATATTATATGACATTATATTACATGACATTACATGACATTACATTATATCACATTATATTAATAATTATAAAGTATATGTAAAATAGTTATAAAAATAATATATAAAAGAATTATAAATCATGTACAGGTTTTCCTCTAGGGTTGGATGGATAAAGTTATATGGTATTTTAGTGTGTAGTCAGCCTAGATCAATATGGAAATAATGCTTTTTTTAACAGAACACTTAAAGTAGCAAGATTCCATCACTCCAGACTTGGAAGGGATGGGATTGCAAGACTCCAGAGTGCAAGTGAATGGTTGGTTGCTAACAGTCCCAGTGTAGAGATTAAAAATAGAAAATTCCTTTTGCCTTGCTGCAAGCTGCCTCTGAGTCCTCGTCACTGGGTGTTCAGCTGGAACAATAAACTGCAATTTTTAGCTTGGTGCCCCCACCAATGTTTGCTGCCTTTGCCTGAGTGTTCCCTCCAGAGTCCACGGGGAGCTGCTGTGGGAGGTTTGCAGGTCTAACCAGGAGAACTCATTTTCTGCTTTTATTGTGCCACTGTGGCTTGTGCTGTGCTCAAACACAGGTGACAACACCCACAGGAGCAGAGGTGCTGGGCAGGTGGTGTCAAATCCCTTCTGGGAGGGTGATTCAGTTCAGAAAGTGGCCAGTGCACCCTACCTGTTAATGTGCCTAATTCTCCAGCATGAAATAATGCCTCTGATTTCACAGAGGAAGAAAATAGCTTCCACTGGGGTAATGAATATTGTATTTCCTGCTCTGTTACAAAGACAGCAGAGTGGTGAATCTTTGTGCTGCTGCAAATGCAAATGGTGCTAAGTGGGAATCATTTTTAGATGTACAACAAGTCGTGTCAGAGGAGCAGAAAACCTAAATGTTTATAGGCTGTGCTTTTTTTTTCCTCCAGTGAGTCACAAAGTGAGCAGCAGCAAAAAAAAAAAACAGACAAAAAAAGGCAAAAAAAAAAAAAAAAAAGGCAGAACATGAGTTAAGTCTGTAAAAAGCTAAATAACACTTGGGAATGATGCTGGCACATGTTTGGTTGTCCTACAGCTTTGTCAAATCTTTTCCTGAGGGAGGGAAGTTCGTTGGAGCTTCTTGTTTTTAGGGGGAGAGGACTGCAGCAGGCTATTGCTGGCTGCTCAATCACTGTGGTTTTCTTGTATTTGCATAAAGCACAGCTATTTCTGACTCCCATTTTTTGTGGCAGCATCGTGCTTCCTGCTTATCACAGCCCAGCAGAAGGGGCTGAAATATTCCCCATTAGCCCAAACCTAAGTTTAACCCCCATCACCATGAATTTCCAGACCTTTTTTTGCCCTTCCCTGCCCCGGTGCCTGGAGCTGTAGGGTTTCACTTCCTCAGCCCTAAGCCCAACCCTAACCCTGATTTCTATGGGGAACAGAATTTGCTGATAAATCTTTGAGGGGAAATTACTGGATTTTGATAAATAGGCAAACCAAGCTGTCATCTTCAGGTTTCCCTTGGATTTCTCTCCCATATCTGGGATTGGAAAGATTAAAGATTCATTTCCACATGCATTTTTCACTTCAGTGGGAAACAAAATGTGGAGTCCTGTGAATTTGGAAATGTGTTGGAGTGAAATATTTATCTGGGCCTTGCTGCTGGCCACCTTTGACTGCAGATAATGGGAATTTATTCATCTGGTAGAAAATCAGAGGAAAGAGTGACTGAGAAGTGGGCAACTGGAAATTGCCCAAATGCAGCAAAGAAAACAACATTTTCATGTCTTTATTTATCTTCCTTTGATACTAAAATTTTGCTGTTTATGTGAATAGCTCTTGATCAAGTTCAAATGGAAAACAGAGAGTCAGGAGAAGAATCTGAGAGAAATGAGAAGACAAATCAGAGTTTATGGACTAAGGAGTCATTTAATCTAGCAGAGGATACAGAAAGGTATGAAAAAGAATGGGGAGGCATGTCTGGCTTTGAGTTACAAAGACTTAGAATTTTAACAAGATTCAATGCTTAAAGAAAACTTTAAATCCCCTTATGACTGTTTTAATTGGAAATTTGCAGCATGAACCCTGTCACCCTCGCTTTGAAATCTTTTATTTAACAGGGCTCACTCCAGCCTGGATGATGCTTTGGAGAGAATGCTCCATGCAGTTCCTGGGGATGAGGAGATCCAAGAACAACCTCAGGGACACACTCTTGGGTGAGCTGATAATTTCTATTTGTGTTGAAGGGTTTATTTTGTGTGCTGTGTACAGATCTGTGGAGGACTTTTCAGAAAATGGGCTGTGACTCCTTGGGGAGTGGAGTGCCAGGGAATTTGCCTGGAGACGTGAATGTGAACTCTCCTACTAAATTGAGAGGGAAAAGAATGTTTTGTTAATACAACTTCCTGTAGGTGGAAAGCAAATACTTCAACAGCCCTGAAAGGCAGTGCTTGGTCTTCACAGAAATCAGAGATAATTTGACAGAATGGGGGAATTTATTGAGACAGAGAAAATGTGCATTAAGAGAACAGAGTCATGAAAGCTCTTTATAAAGAAGAGTTTGTGAAAATGGTTGTGCTTTCATGGCAGTATATTAGGAAATTTGAAGAAATGGCAGAAGTCATTTAAACATCATTTTAAGGAAAATATTCATATCCCAAATAACTGTTTTTCCTCTTGGAACTAAAGATCAGAGCCCAGTAACTCTGCACAGCTCCTCAGTGAGTGCTCATAACTCATCCCTAACTTCTGTCTCACAAAGGAACTTGGGACATTCTCATGTTTGGCATCAGAATTTTCTGTTTCATCCTTTAAAAAAAAAATTAAAAAAGAGGATGATACACAAAACTCTGTCATTCAAGGGCTGCCAGCCTGCAGGATCCAGAAGATGCTGGAAGGAAGAATGGAGGAGAGGAGAGAGGAGCCTGGGCTGGAGGCAGAGCACCAGGAAGCTGTGCAGGGACTTCAGCAGGTGCCCTTTGTCTGTAGAGCTGCTGGATGCACCCAAAGTTTGAAATGTCCCAAATCCCTGGTTACTTTTGGAAATATTGATGGTAATTTTAAAATGTGGAAGCCCGGGGGTGACCTCACTGTGCTTGTTATTGCATTACAATAACAAATTGTTACAGCAATAGCAGCTGTGCCCCTGTTCTGTGTCAGAGCTCCACAGCTGAGCTGGGACTGGGCTTCAGGGATGGAAATCAGGATTGGTTTCTGATTTTCTGATCCCCACCAGGTTTGGGTGATGCAGCAGGGCTGGGGCTGGGTTCTGATTCCAAATGTGGCTGACAGAGGAACCTGCAGCTCTTGATTCACTTGCTGTCCCTGTGTGGCTTTCATGTTCTGAGCTGAATTTCCCTGTTTTGTAGATGAGAGCAAGGATCAGAAATCCCACCCCCAGCAGCAGCTGGCTCCAGCTCCACCTTTCAGGTGAGACTCAATGAGTTAAACTGGAATTGTGGTAGAAATTTATTTATGGCATGAGCTGCATTCCTATTTTCCATGAAAAACAGGCACTATGAAATCCCATTCCCTTCATCTTGTACTTTATATAAGAAAAAAACAACTTCCTAACCTTTATTTCCTTTTTTTTTTGACCCCTGCAGGATAATTGTTTTGGATGAGAGCTCTCTCCATGATTAACACAGAGAGTGAATAAGTTCTACACATCACCTGCTTGCTGCTGCTTGCCCAGTGTTTAGTCTGTGAATTACAGCCCTTTCTGGCCACATAAACACCTGTAAAGCTCAGATTTCCTTTAACAGCAGCAGCAAGTTCAGAAGAAAATCCCATGCTCTGTGTTCTGAAATGGTTTGTACTGGTTTGATGCCATTGTTGCGTGCCCAGGCAGTGTCAATGTGCAGAATTGAGCTGTTTTTTTTTTTACTGTCACATCCTCATGAAACTGCTTTTTATTCTGCACGTGCACATTTTCATAAGCTAAAGAATTCCTTGCTCTGTTGCATTATGCAGTTTTCAGATTAAAGACAAAATGATTGTAATTCTGTGGGCTGCTGGTGCTGCTCAGGCACTGAAATGTTTCCATGCTGGAGTGTTGCAGCCCATGTAGTGTCTGTTTTTCCTTGCTCATTAAATTTAACAAGGTAATTTCTTGTTTTCTCTTTACTTAGTGCTTTTGTGATCTAGTGTTGAACTGATTTGACTGATTAAAGGGATTAATTGCTGTGGAAAAAGCTAATGAGGAAAAGGCAGTGTTCTCCAGAGATTGCAAGTGCAGCAATATGTTCCCTGCCAGCATCAGACAAAAATGTGAAAAAAATGTGGTTGTTATGAAGATACCTGGTGTTAATTCAACCACATTTTTGGTAGGCCTCTCCAAAAAAAACCAAACCACCAATATCTCTGGATATAATTGAGTTTTGGATGAGAATTTTGATGGGCACAGCAGTTCCATATTTAACATTTTTTTGTGATAAATGCTGTTCAAGGTGCAGGAGTGAAGGTTGTCCTGTTCCCTGGCCTTTGAGCTGCTTTTGCACATCTGGGGGCGTCAAGTTTTGCATCTTCCTTCCTGCTTTTGCAAGGAAATGCTCCAATTCTGTACCTGTTAATTTGGTTTAACAACATTAATAAAAGTTTCCAAGGTTGTTGTGCTGCCATGTTGTTTTTTTCTGGCTGGGAGGTTCATTTTTGGGGTTGTTTTGTTGGGGTTTTTCACTCGTTTTTAGTTCTGCTTCCCATCATGAGGATGGGAACTGCTGGAGCTGCTCCAGGGATGATGCTGGAGAGGTGGGGGAGCTTTCTGAGGAAAGATAAGAGAAAATAAAAATCTTTTGTGTGTTTGTGCTGGGGTGGCAGTGACAGAGGCGGAACAGAGGCACCTCAGGCCTAGCACAGGCCTCACCCCGGGCCGTGACACAATTCTATCCAAAAAAAGGTTTCATATTCTCCAACCCAGGCTTGTACCAACCTGGATTCTCTGTGTGGGACTCCTGTGCTGCAGGCAGAAGGATTTTTATTCCTGGTAGGAGCTGCTGGAACAAGATCCAGCTCCCCATGGCCCCGGGCTGTGTCACCGGCAGGGACAGAGAGTGCAAAAGTTAAATTGCAAATGTTGATTTTGTGATCCTGTCCTTGGTGCCTTGTGAGTCATAACTGAGGCTCATTCCCTCTCACTTTGGGCAGGGTTTTTATTGGGTTTCAGGCTTGTTTAATTAAATAAAAAGTAACCAAAGCCAAGTGGCTGCAGCAGTGTGGTGGGGAGGAGCACACGAGTGTTTTCGCACGCACAGAATTATCCATCACTGGATGGATAACAACATGTGAAATCTCAGCTTCCTGCATTTCTTGTTCTATTTTATCTGTGGGACCAAATGGTGAGCAGACTGTGAACCGTTTCCCTATCTTTTTTTAATCTTAATGTGGAGAATTTTTATTTCTGTTGGTGGAGAGCCTTTCAAGTAGCCCCATGGCCTGTCTGATCTCCTTATCGGGGCCAGAACACAACAGAGATTTCAGTTTTTCTGCTGCTTGTGCTTCCCCAGAGTTAAGTTTAGCATGGACTTAAATCATCCTGATAACATAAAGCATGGCCACAAAAGCTGTGATTAACAGGAACAATTAAACAAGGACCAGTGCAAGACAGCAGAGGAGATCAGAGGGCCCGTCTAATGCTGCTTTTCAGCTTCCCAGAGAATGAAAGCCCAATTAATTAAATTAAAACAGTGATACTGAGCTGTTCTAATTCCTCTCTGAGCCCTGTGAGCTGAGCTGCTCTGCACAGCAGGAGAGAGGGAGGCTGAGACAGGGGTGGGGATGGGTGTCCTGTCCCCCCACACCAGGTCATGGAGTCATGGGATGTTTTGGGTTGGAAAATACCATAAATACGATTTAATTCCACCCCTCTGCTACCTTCCACTAGTCCAGGTTGCTCCAACATTTTTCATTCCTTTGCGCTGGGCCGGTTTGGGGATTTTTGTTTTATTTTTGGTTTGAAGCAGAGAATCTCAGATGGTGGGGGAAGAAAAACCCCAAACCCTCAGTCTCCCAAATCTCATCATCCTCCATGGCAGTGCAAATTGCTGGGGTGCCTGGCTGTGGATCGCCTCATTTTGAAAGCAATTCAAGGGTTCAGGATCACAAATCTATAGGACAACTCTGAAGGCAGGCAGGCTTTTTTAGAGATAGAGGAATTGGGTGAAACCCACTTTCATCGACTTGCTGTCTTCAGTATCACCTTCAGAAGCCTTTCCTGGGCTCCTGAATGACAGAATCTGCCTCCAAAAACAGAAGTGTGATTGCAGCTGGGGTAGATAAACACTGGGATTGGAGATTTGAGATGAGGTGTGAAGCTGCGGAGCCTGTGGAGGTTTTTTATCTTTTATTTTATCCTTTCAGGCTTTGGCATCTTTTGTTTGCTGCTGGTGGGCCTCTGTTATGCCTCGGGGCCTGTTACCACTTGTGTTTTCACCCTTGCTGGGAAATCAGTGCATTCAGACCTTTCCTTATTGCCTTAACTCTAAAAAAAGAAAATTAACTTTGTGTCTGTTTTATTTCCTGGCTGTCTGTAGCGATGTTTGTGGCACTTGCCACGAGGGATGTGCCAGCTCTGGTGGCAGGAGGGGATGTGTTTTCTGTCAAACCCTCTATCAGCCAATAAAACAGATGAACTGCTCAGTATTTATCAGTGTTTATTAACACAGTTGGCTCTTAAACATTCCTGCTGGATTTTTGCCAGATTTACAGCATCTCCCTGAACTTCCCAGCAGGACCAGGCATTGCAGGCAGGGCTTGGTCTGTCAGAGGATGGTGGCAGACCATGTTCCACCTGACTCTGGGCCAAACAGCCACCTGGGATGTTGTGCACCGAGGCAAAATTACTGTTCATTTTTTATTTGGTGTTCTTGAAAGGCTCCAAGGGGAGGGGCTGGGAGGGAGGGGGTTCCTTAGGAGAGGGGCATAGTGAGAATCTGCAGTTTCTCCCATGGTGGGATGGTTCCTCACCTGCAAGAAGACATTGTCATGTCTTTTTTTTTTTTTTTTTTTGTTGGGGACCTCTCCAGCCTCTGAGAGCCCCCCATCAGCTCCACCCCGAACCCCTCTGTGCTGCTGTGGGTGGCACAGGCAGATCCTGGAGCTGGCACTGGTGCGGGCAGGACGTGGCAGCTGTCACACAGGATGGGATGGTGTCACCTTGTTCCTCAGCCCCTCTGCAGCGACCTGGGGACTGGGGGCAGCTGGAGAGGTTTTCCCCATGCCCCTGGGGTGGTAACCACAGCACAGCATTCCCAGCAGGCAGCTCTGGAACTGGGCAGGGAAGGAAGGGGTAGGTTATTTGTGGCAGCAGAAATCCGGCGTCGCCTGGAGACTGGGCAGCTTGGACGCTGGTTATATTTTGGGAAAGATCTCTGTCTATTCCCAGCCCAACTCTTTGTGGTTTATGGACAATAAAAGTTTCATTCTGTTTGCTTTGTGCCTTCAACGAGCAGCTTGTGATCCAACATTAAGTTGCCTGACCCCATAAAACCATGGAAGCAGAAAATGAGCTCTTGTTCAGGCTCGCAGGCTGCTCCCTCCCTTTCCATCTTATTCCCCAAATCCTTGCTGCTTACACAGCAACCCTGTGACCATACTTCCAGATAGGATAGATGGTTCCTCCAGGATTTTTGAGCCTGTCCAGCTGTTCTCCAGCTTGGTTTGTTTGGAGCTTTCTCTCACCTGTTTGTTCATGAAGACGTAGATGATGGGGTTGTAAACCGTGGCCGTCTTGGAGAAGTAGGAGGGCAGGGATGCCAGGGCTGGCTGGATGACAATGTCCTTGTTGGTAGCCACCACCAGGGCAAAGGTGGTGTAGGGCAGCCAGCAGGTGAGGAAGGCCACCACCATGGCCACCACCATGCGTGTCACCTCCCGCTCCGCCTGCTGCGTCGTGTCCGACTCCTGCTGCTGCGCCGCAGCCTGCGGGGTTTGGGAGAGAGGGAGATGCCAAGGGAGCAGCTTGGAACAGCACCCCATCCCTCGTGTGACAGATGAGTCATGGGAGGATTGACTCTCACAATTAACGGACAAATATCATGTCTATAGGTTAAGAGAAGTTGTATAGGTTTATGGTTATGTTGTACCCCCTGGTGTGGTTGTCAAGGGACAGCTGGGGTTGGGACATCTGGGAGGGCTGGCCTGTCATATGGTGACATCTGACCTCCAACGAAGATTTGGGGGAGAGATTTCCACCACTGGACAGCGAAGGAGGGGTTGATGGACAGAACTTTGGGAGGGGTTAAAGGGATAAAAAGGAAAAACCTCCATTGTGAGGGAGCTGAGCACATGGTGCGGAAAATCTTTTGCGTAACCTTTTTTCTTTACTCAGTCTTCTGTCGCATTTTTGATAAGGCTTAATAAACCTTCCTAAACTATAAAAAGTGAGCAGCCATTTCTCACAATTGGGAGCCATGATGGCAGTGCCAGGAGCCAGCTCCTCTGGCTGTCCCCAACACCTGCCCTGAGCCTCTTCATCCCCATGGAGACGCTTTGGGAGCGGAGCGGCGCGGGCTCACCTGAGCTGGGAGCACTTACCGCCCGCAGGGTCAGCAGCAGGTTGGTGTAGGAGAAGAGGATCAGGCTGAGGGGCACCACAAAGCAGGTGACAAACAAGGCCAGGATGTAGCTGCTGTTGTTGCTGCCGCCCGTGTACCAGTTGGGCCCACAGGAGGTTCTCAGGCCTGGAATAAAGGTTGGGAATGAGCCTAAAGCAGTTAGGGCTTGGATAAGGGCTCAAGGATGGGCTCAAAACAGCCATGGCACCTCATGTGTCCATCCCCAAGGGCCTGGAGATCAGCCACTGGGGTTTTGGGGTGGCCAGATGCCCTCTGTGATTGTTGTGGAGTTGTGCCAGTTGTACAAGAGCGGGTTTGGGCTGGCTGCGTGCTGGGTGCTGCTCCAGCAGCCAGAGCAGCTCCTGGCTCCAGTAAGAGTGTCCTGTGGTGGGGAACTTCCAAAGAACACCCTCCAGGAGATGATTATTGGCTGAGCAAGCAGGAAATATTAACAGGAGAGATTAACCCTTTAGACTCCAGCCCAGACCCTCTCCAGCTACCCCAGGCTTGAAAACAAGATACAAGAATGACAACACAGTGGAGTCTGGTGCACGTCTCCCCTACCTTCAGGCACGTAGCTGCTCCAGCCCAGGAGTGGTGGGGTTGTCCAGAGCAGGGACCAGCCCCAGGTGAAGGCACAGCCACTGGCAGCGTGCCGGTGCTGGAACCGAAAGTCTCCCAGGGGTCTGCAGACCACCAGGTACCTCTCCAAGGCCAGGATGGCCAGGGACCACAGCCCCACGATGCCTGGGGGGACAGCAGGGGTTGTGTCTCAGGGACAGGTTCTGCTGCCTGTGCTGGGACGTGGTAGATGATGATTTAGTTCAAGCAAATATTATTTGAACAAGAAGTCGGATGTTTTTGTCTTACATCAGGAACAGCTGTGATATTTGGCTGTTAGAAACTGTGATTTTGGCACTGCTTCTCTCACAGCAGGGACAACTGGGATATTTGGCCCTTAGAAATGAAGTTGGCAGTGGGTGGCTGTGATGCCTTGTGGTTACAACAACAGAGTGTCCTCAAGGAGAGGTTTTGTGCAATTTCCAGTCCCTGGTGCACAGCCAGCCCCAGGTGTGCTGGCACAGCAGCCAGCACCCAGGAAATACATCCCAAACAATGTCCCCAAGTGGCATTTCCCACTCTGTCAAGACCAGGACTGGATGTGTGGTGACCTGGCACAGCCAACCATCTCCCCAACCCTTCCCTGTGCTAACCAAGAGCTGAAGGGCGCGAGTTCCACATAACGAAAGTATCGACTTTGGGAGGTGAAACATCTCCAAAGCCCCTCTGCTAAACCCAAAAGCACCCTCCAAAGCCCGTGGCGGGCCTGCAACGCTCTCCTTACCCGTCAGGGACACCATGAAGCCCTCCAGCCGGCAGAAGCGCTCCCCAAACACGAAGAAGCCGCTGATGTTGTTGGAGAGGCTGACGGAGCTGCCGCAGAGCGTCACCAGCAGGTTGGCCACGGCCAGGTTCACCAGGATGTAATTGAGGGGCGAGCGCAGCCTCCTGTGCCGGACGGACACCACGACGACCAGGCCATTGAGCAGCGAGGCCAAGGCCACCACCAGCCCCATCAGCACGGCCACCGCCAGGTACATGGCCCGGGGGGCCTGGTGGGGCCACTGGGGGCCATCGAAGGGCCCCGGGGTGCTGCTGTTTGGGGGCTCCTGGGTGCTGTCCATGGAGCAGCAGCACCTGGGGCAGGTGAGCTCCCCCAAAAGCAGAGCCTCTTTATAGAGCTGGAGGGGCTGACGTGGCCCAGAGCAGCTTGGCTTTCAAATACCTTAAGCTTTATTTTAATCTGAAGGGTTTGTCCTCCCTCCTGCTTTTTATAATCAGCTCTTTGTTCCCGAGGGGATAAAGAGTGACTTAAAGAGAAATCTGATGGCTGAACAGAGCATCATTTAATTGAGTAAATATTTTTTTTTCCCATATTGTGTGTTTTTATTTGTGTTTTCCAGCTGGATTTTCCTGTGAGCCTGGCCTTGGCACTTGGGGCTGGACATCATTCCCTGTGTCCTGGGTTTGCTGGGCCTCAAGACTACTAAATAGATATTAAACATAAATAAATATAAATATGCATGTAGTATATATACTTAATTGGGCCATATATGTGTATTTTCTCTCTCCATATATATATATCCCCATATATACATATATCCCTGCCATATATATGTATTTTCTCTCTCCATATAAATATACATATCCCCATATATATATATATTTATAAATACTTATAAGTACATGTATAGTATTTATAGTACATTTATAGTATTTTATAGTGTTTATATACTACCTTTTTATTCTTTTATAGTATTTATATAGTACATTTATAGTATTTATGCTATATGGGGCCAAGAAGCCCCCAGTGCTCTGGTTTAAAACCATTTCTTCCCAAATCCTTGCCATCCCCCAAATTCAAAAGCTGCACCAATCAATGAAACCTTTCTTTCTTTTTTTATTTTTTAACCTTTTTATTTTTGGTTCTCGTTATAAATATTAACAAATCTGACCAAAAGTACACAGATAGGTAATACTGAAATACAAAAGTCTCTCAGGATGCAGGTAAGGACGGTTTCTGCAGCCTTCACATGGTAGCAAAACATTGGTATCAAACATTTCACGAGGCCTGGCATGACAACCACCAACTCTGCATGCAGCTGGGACGAGGGACGGAGTGTCCACTTAGAAAAGACTGGGGTACAAAGTGAAGGAACCCACACACACATGTCCTGCTCCACCTCAGGCATCAACCAGTTTCATAGGCTGGGAAAAAGGATGGATTGAAAGGAACTTTGCCAGAAAAGGGAGGCACAGCCAACCTGGTGCTCCTGGAGCTTCCCTGGAAGCTCAGAGCACAACCAGGTGATAAGGTGCTGGACCAGAAAGGATTAGTGGGAACATCCGACTTGACAGGCTGCCAGTATTCAAATAAAATCCATGCATATCTGCAGGGTGCATTACAAACATTGAGTTATTAAAAAAACCCCTATGAATGTTGGTTTTTTTCTTTTATCTCCCCTCACCCCCAATATCAAAGAAGGTGTAACAAGGTGTAACAGGATCGTCACTTGGAAAAGTAAACATAGGTTTCCAGAGATTCCATTGCTTCCCAAGAGAAAAAAAAAAGAAGTTGGCAATATGTGCATAGGGCTTGGAAGCTGAGGGCAACTGAGACTCGTGGGGAAAGAGCAGCTTTTCCTAAGAAATTATTGTTTAAAGGCTTCCAAACATTTTGGGAATGGTGCAGCATTTCCTAGAAAGCTTTAGCTTATCCCACTGGATGTCTGGTGGGATGATGATGAAGAGGCCAGCCAAGGTGGATCACAGAGGATGATAGCTGGGATTATTATAATATTAATATATTATTACTGTGCCATGTTAATATTACTGTGCCATACACAGAAATTTATTTGGTTTGGACGCTGAGGCAGAAAATGAATCAACCTCACGGCCGTGCTGAGCTACAACACAATTCCAGCTCACCTCCGAGGCTCAGCATCTTCATTATTTAATGCATGAATTGGAAAGGGATGAAAAAGGGAAAAATTATAGAAAAACTCAGCCTGAAAGCTGGCTTTGCTGGAAAAACAGCCGTGCTGCTGCATGGCATGGTTTCATTAGGACAGAAGCTTCTTCCTGGGAAGCAGGAACAGCCAGGCCATTCCAGGGAGCTTTTACATTTTGCCTCCCAAACGTGAAGCTGCCTGATCCCAGGAGGAAAAGCGTGGCGTGCACAGCTCTGCTGCCTGCACAGGAGTTACTGGAGAGGACGAGCACAACATTCCTGCAAGGAGAGCAAACACTCTGTCCGGGTGTACCGGGGACACAATCATTCCAACGGAGGAGCTTGAAAATGCAAAAAAGACTGTTTAGGCCCAAACCACAGAGACTGACAAACCACCAGAGATATGGCACAAGCTGCCTCGAGGAGACAGTTCTGGGTTTTGTGTGTTTTTGGGGACGCCTTTTGCCGATGCCGGACACACGGACGCGGACGGACGCATTCATTTTTTTGCCACTGACTTGCAAGGCAGCGAGAAGGTAACTGAGTAGAGGCAGGATTTGGGAGAAGAGCCAGACTGCAGTGCATGCAGGGGTGCACACCTGTGTGAGTGGGAGTGGGAGTGTGCACGTGCACGCTCGAGAGTGGGGCTGTGAGTGTGGCAGGGCGCAAAGAGGCGTTCTGGAAAAGCCTTGGGAGCCGGGAGCGGCCGCCAGAGCAAAACCACCTGTGCCTTCTTCCCTGGGAAGGGCTTCCCTGCAGCCAGACCCTGCTGAGGGGTGTCCTGCTGTCCTGGCTGGCCTGGGATCCCCCGTATCCAAAGCTGGGAGGAGCCCAAGGGCTGTGGAGCTGTGGCCCTGCGGGGCTCAGTCGCTGAGGACGGCGCCCGGCAGCTCGTTGGTCAGCGTGTGCCAGCGCTCGATTTTCTTGTCCTTGTTCTTCAGGCAGTCGAACCAGTGCTTCAGCCGCTCCCCTTTGGCATTAATTCCTAACACGACTCCGCCTTGGGAGGGAGACAGAGAGAGGGAGAGGTGTGGGGGGGAGCATCAGCTCTGCAAGGGATGCTGAGGGATGCAGAGGGGGATGCTGGAGGGAGCCAGGTGAGTCAGCATCCTCACGGCATCCAGCCTGATGTGAAATCCAGCCCAAATTCTCCACCCCTCGTGGCTGTGGTCTGGGACCTGTCCCAGGCAGTGCCCCAGCCCCAGGCAGTGCCCCTGTCCCCTGTGCCAAGGGCTCACTGCAATCACAGTGGCTGTCGGAGGTGCCGGGCACTTGTTAGTGATAAATCACAGTGACCAGAGACAAAATCACAAGCAGCCCAGACATCCAACAGAGATAAATGAAACCTCCCTGCTAAACATGTTTTGCACTCAGAGGAAAACATCTGAAAACAGAAGGGGAGAGGCAGATGCATTTTCTTCCTGCTTGGATGCTCTGTGAGAGGCTCAGGTGCAGGAGAGGGATAAAAGCAGAACCAAAACCCAGTGAAAATGAATGTGGAGAACAAACCAGGGGGCTGGAGGAGTGCAGGAGAAATAAGAGGCACAGACAGCAAAGATAAATAAAGAAGAGGCCAAGGAGACCTTCTGGAGTGTGTTACTCACCTATGAAATCGTTGGATTTCCCGATGTCATAGTCCCACACAGTGACTTCCAAGGTCTTCTTTGCCAGGTCACCGTGCTTTATCTCATAGAAAAACTCCTGTGGAGGAGCAGAGGCAGAGCCAGGATGAAACAGGGGTTCGGGCTGCCCATCCTCCTCCTCAGGCTTTGCTGCCCACAGGGAACCCAACCCAAATCCCTCACACAGTGACCAAGGTAATGATTTTTTATCCTTCAAGTCTGAGGCTGAGAAAAGCCCCTCGGTGAGAACCACACCCACCTCATTGAACTCGGGGTTCAGCGTTTTCTTCTTCACCGCTGTCTTGTGCTTGGATTTCTTGTCCTCATCCGGTTTCAGGTAACTGCAACGAGACCAAAGTGGATCCAAGTGAGGAGGGCAGGAGGCCACGGGTGGGGACATCTGTGACAGCTGAGCAGAGCCAGGGTGAGGTGGGTTGCTGAGCCCCCTGAACCTCCAGATCCTCCTCCCCTTCTCTCCTCTGCCAAAATGCTGGGGCCAGCTGGGAGGAGGCAGCATTTCACCTCCTTAGAACCAAGCCAGGTGCTGGCTGCAATCAGAGAGCAGATTATCCCATCTCCAGTCCCTAGGGGACACTGGCACTGCACACATGCTCTCCAAACCCAGCACTCCCAGCCCAGGACCTGGCCAGACCTGGATTGTGACTGCTCTGCTCATGCAGAGCCTCTCCAGGACACAGGAGCCACATGCAGGGTGGAGAAGGGAGCAGGACACGCAGCTTTGAGCTGTTCCCTGCAGATATTGGGCAGCACAGCACCAGAGCTGGACAGCAAACAAGATTAAAGTGTCATCAGGCAGAGAGGGGACCTGAAATGTGGGCCAGGCCAAAGTCAGCCCATCGCGGTTTTGTGCTGGTGCTGCGCCTTTAAACATCAGTTCTGCTTCCTTGCTACACGTTCCAGATCTTGCTCATAATTAAAAAAATTAGGGCTTGTACCGAGAAGCATCACTTTCCTATCTGCTCTGATCCCAGCCCTGAAGATGCAATCTCCTGTGGATGGCACAGGGGACACCCAAAACTGGCTGGGTGCAATGGCAATTGTGTTGCTCAGGGACTGAGCCTCCCCTGGGCATCTAAAAAAACAAGAGGGGATTTTTATACAAACACCTCCACCCCTAAAAAACAATTAAATAAGAAGGTGAAAATGTGCTGCTGATGAACTCCATGGGTCTCCCAGGTGTGGTTTCTCCCAGTACTTCTGCCTTAGCAAATACCATCCCTAAAAGTGCCCAAATTTCAGTCAGCACCGTGGGGACAAGGAGGTAGGACAGGCACAGGGCCCTTCCTCACCATGGCCACCCCTTCTTTGCAGACAGTGAATTTGAAAAATGCCATCCCCCCAAAAAAAACAGGAGCTGTGGTGAGGCAGTGCCAAACCAGCAGGGGCAACCCCACAACACCAACTCCTGTGCCCACCTCACCTGGAAGCTCTGCCAAACAATTGCCAGGGAATAACGCTCCAGGCAGAGGCAAGCTGCTGCCTGACGGCCTCATTTGCATCTCCTAATGAGAGCAATTAATTCCCGCTGCGGGGAGAGGCGGGAGGGGACAGCAGGGCCGCGGGTGACACTCACATTTTGACGTAGGGGTCGGAGTAGCCGTTGGCATCCATGGCAGCCAGGTGGGCGCAGCGCATGATGCCCACCTGCAGCCCCTGCTTCTGCGAGCTGTACTTGAGCGAGATCAGGATCCTGCCACGCTCCTCCAGCGACTTGTCCTCTGTTTTATCTATCTGGGGAGGGAAAGCACCCAGTCTGGGGGCTGTACCGGGGTACAGCCACAGCCAGACACCTCCCCAGCCAAGGGATGCTCTTCCCCACATCCCTGATTATGTTTGAGGGGCCAAGCAGCTCCACGTTCCCACGTGCCACAGGGAGAAGCTGCTGTAGCTGTGATTCCAAGGTGGGATGAGGCTCTGAGCCCCCTTCACTCACCGGCAGCTGCTTCTCCAGGCAGATGTTGAAGTTTTTGGTCTGGTTGGGTTTCAGTTTCTTCAGCGGGATGCGCGTCTCGCCGATGAACTCGTTGTGGCGGAACTTGTCCTCGTCACACACCGAGATCCTGCAACAGCACGAGGTGAGTGGGGACACTGGGGACAGGGGAGGGACTGCCCCCTGCACTGCAGGTCCCCCCAGTGAGGGAGCAGCTGAGGTCACCCTTCCCCAGGCCACGGACAGAGCACCTCCTCTGCAGGCAGCTGGAAAACAGCTGGAATGCAGCTGGAATGGAATCGGCACAGCCCGGCCAGGGCAGCTCAGGGTGTGAGTCTCTGTACCTCAATGCACAACCCAGCCCAGGCACTGCTGGAAAAGCAAGCTGGAGCCTCAGCCATCCTAATGACTCTTCCGTTAATACATCAGAGTCATCAGTGACTAAAGCAAAATTATTCCGAGTTGCTGGAGCTGCATTTTGCCCAGCCATGGAGGCTCTTCCTCATCCCTCCCTTGGACTGTGTGGTTGGGAGAAGCCTGCTTCCCACAGAGCTCCTTCCCGAGGAGCTCAGGCACTGCTGGGAGCGTGGCAGCTCCCAGGGTGACCCTGGCTGGGACACAGAGCAGGTCTGTCACCTCCTGTCCCACCAGGAGTGATTTCCACACCCAGAGCATGGGAAACATCACACCTTGGGCAGGTGAAGCTCGCCCAGCCCTGCTGGGATCCTGGGGTGCATCCCAGTGAGCTGAGCCCAGGCTGTTTTCCATGAAAGAACTACCAATGCCTTTCCCTGAGCTGGCAGCTAATGAGTCATTGCTCTGCTGCTTCTGACAGAGGAGCAAAGTTGGTGCTTGCAGGGAGCCTCTGCTTGCAGCTCCCGAAATCCCAGAGGGCCAGAAGGGTGCCTTGAGGGACCAGCAGTGCTGGTAATGGGGAAAGCCATCCCCATCCAAAGGGAGCATCCTGCATTCCCACTGGGGCCATGCAGGGACTGGCTGGGCTCCCTGCCCATGAAGGGAAGACATTTCTTCTCCCTTCCCTTCCATCTTTTCTCCTTAAAAAAAAATAAAAATGTTATTGCAGTGTCTTCTTACAGTGTTCTTACATTGAGTGTCTTCTTATTTTTGGGTACCTGATTGTTTTCTTTTTCACCCTCTCCCTTTGGTGTCCATCTCCCCGTGGGTGGCACTTGTGCCCCCAGGGACCACAGGGGAAGGGGGAAAGGAATTAAAGATAAATAATGCCCTGTGATCCCACCTGAGGGTAAATAATTGCACACCACACCTCTGGCCTGCTCACATCTGGATGGTTTATCCATGGGTGGGTTATCCATGGATGATTTATCTAGAGATGATTTATCTGTGGATGTTTTAGTGCCTTACCCAAGGATGGTCTGACCACCCTCATGCTCACAAACGAGCAACAAGGAAGCAAGGAAGCCATGGGGATGTCTCAGTGCCACAGCACAAGGATCATCAGGGCTGGGGAGCAGCACAGAAAATGGGGTTTGGGGAAAAAAAAAAAATGACATGAGCAGGAAAACAGAGAATGCTGCTCTCCAGAAAACTGTGCTGGATGCAGCGTTACTATAGATACCCACGGCAAAAACCACCCCACCACAACGGTGAAATCCTCAAAGAGAATCTCAAATGCAGGCACAATATTCCCCATTTCCTCTGCTCTTTCTTGTCAAGAACAAAACCAGCAAACGAGCAGCAGCAGCTCAAGCCAGCACTGCTTGCCAGGCACGTGGAGCCCTGTCCCTGTGGGCAGAGCTGGGGGGGACAGGAGGGGACAGGAGGGGACATGGCCTCACAGGGAGCTGGCAGCTCAGGATCTGTGTCTACACCCAGCACTTGTGGAGTGGTGCTGGCTCCTGGGCACTCAGGGAGACAGGGGTTGGGATGGTTTACCTCTTAAAAAAGTGAGGGACAATTCTGCTGACAATGTCCAGGGACACTCCAGAAACACAGCAAGATCCCAAACACAACGTCCTGCCTGCTTTGAAAGCTCAGGAGCCTCAGGATGGGCAAAAGCCCAGGAAGGAGACGTGGAAAACTCCAGTGGTGGTGGCAGGGAGAGCATCTCCAGTGTCACACTGGGAGAGACCCCCTGGGCCCTGTTTCAGTGCCCTCAGGGACATGGGAAGGCCCTTGGGAAGTGGTTTTTGGCACACCTGCAGGGTCTGGGATCTGGCACTGCCCTGAGCAGCCCAGTGGAGCTGGAGACACCTCCAGGCCTCTCCCAGCCCCATTTTCCCTGTAGCACCTCTGGACCCCACATTTTGTGCCCATCTGTGTGTGATGTCCTCAGGCTCAGCCCCCAGTCCCAGTTCCTCTTCTCAGCTCCAGTTCATCCCCAGTGGAATGGGAATTCCAGCACTGGCCCATCAGTGAAGGCAGTGAGCTTTGAGTGAGATGAGCAGGAAGCTCCAGCCCCATCCCTCCCTTTGGAAAAGGGCATAATGCAATCACACCAGCTTGGATTTTATTAGGAGAAATCCATGTGATGGAATTTTTATGCCTTGGGTTAGAAAATCAGCCCCATGACAAACAGCAGGAGATGCCTCTGGCAGTCTCGTTCCCCTTCCATCCCCAGCCTGGAGCTGCAGCTTCACCCCTTCCCCATCTCTCCTTATTAATCCCAATCCCTCCAGCCCAGTGTTTCATTTGATATCCTCACTGTGGGGTCCTGATCTTTATATTAATGGCTGTGAAAAGCACCTTGGAAGGAAACTAAGCAGCAAATGAACAATCACTGCTCATTAAATTTCTCCTCCCTCCTACTCAGCCCGGGCTCCTGGGCTCCAGCCCTGACTCACCGAGCAGCTCCAGCAGCTGACTCATGGCTTCTGCTCCCTCACACGAGCTCCTCGGCCTCTTCCCCAGTGTGGAAAGGGGAAATGGGGGTCAGCAAGGACCCTTTTCCACAAAAACACACAGAGCAGAGCCTGAGATCATCCCCTGTGCCTAAGATCCCTTATGGCAACAAGGGAGGCTCTCCGTGAGGAGCAGGGGATGGTGGCTTGGTTTAAGGACAGGCAACACCAGGCAAGGAGACAAAATAACGCCTTGGGAAAGGCCAGTTCTCCAGAAAACAAAAAAGGAGGATTCCATCATGGGCTCCATCACAAAATGCCTCCAAGTCTGAGCACAGAAACCACAGCAGAAATGAGTTATAATTACAAGTGCACCTGCAATTCCAAGCAAACCTCATTCATCCAGAGTAAAGCAATTTGGGACCCCAAACCTTGAAGTGGCTGCACTCTGCTTATTAGTCCTGATCAAATACTATTTTCTGAATAATACATTTAATGAGTCATGATGTTTGTCAAACACATGATTAAACAAAGAATTCCTGGCATTCGTGGGCTAGCTGAGTACCCCATGAATAATGCATCACCTCGCCAATATAGCTGGATATGAATAATTGTATCCAATATCTGGCCAGCTCGGGTATTTATTATGAATGCAATTTATTTATTGTATCTTACATCTATTATTTAACTGGAGGAGATTGTATTCTGCCTGTTCCAGCTTCCCCTGCAGCATTTCTCTGCCTCCCTCTGACACTGTACCCTGTGGTGGGAATGGGGGCTCCAGGGTGGGATTTCCTGGCAGGGGAATCTGTCCCCAATCCCGTCCATCTGTGCACTCCAGTGTGTTTTGCATGGCTCTGAACCTGCCTTTTCCCAGGCTGGTGGGTGGTTTCATCCCTGCTAAACCTTGGGTTACACTCAGGGATATTTAATTCAATGAATGGATGAGCCCTTTCGAGATCCTCCCACCTGCTGCTCTCCATGAAATCCCAAATATCTGCTGCTCTTTGAGGGGGTTGCTTCATTAACAAAATCCTGCTTGCCAGTGCAATTAGCTGGGCTGCCTTCACCTCTCCTTCACTTCGGGGAGGTTGGCCCTGCTGGCTCCTGGGGTCTGTCACAGCAAAGTCACTCACCAGCTGGGACAAGGCCCTCAAGGGATGAGGGAGAACCTGTCTGGCCATGATATGGGGCTGGGGGGCTTGGGCAGGTGGGGATCCGACACCCAGCTCTCTGGGATGTCCTGACAAATGCCACTTGTCCCCTCCTAAAAGGCTGCAGGCACTGGCAGGGTGCCCCAGACCAGCACCACCCCAGCAGTCCGTGCTGGACACGTCCCACCAGCTGGGCTGGGGAGATTTTTGGGTTTCCAGCTTCCCTGAGACATCTCCAGGCTGTAGGGAAGTGAATGCTGGCGGCAGCTTTGATATCTGCCTTTATTTTCACATTAAAGAGACTTTGGAATTGCATTCCCTGCCCAGCTCAGCAGCAGGGAGGCTCCCAGGGAATGGCCACTGCCCAGACCCATGGGAACATCACTGATGCTCTTTCAAGCAGCACCAGCTGCCTGGCAGGATCCTCTTCTCATCAACACAGGGAAAACCAGAGTCCTCCTGGCTTTGAAGCTGGTTTTTCCTCGTGGAAAAGGAGATATTTTGAGGAGGAGATGGATGGGTGAGGCAAAGCACCCAGTGCATGGAGAAGTTTCCTGCAGGAAGCAGCACTGGGAGAGCGAAGGGCCAGCTCACAGCAGAGAAACAGCTCCAGCCACACCAAAACACTGACAGATGGGCAGTTTAGATGGGATATTGGGAAGAAATCCTTTCCTGTGAGGGTGGGCAGGCCCTGGCACAGGGTGCCCAGAGAAGCTGTGGCTGCCCCTGGATCCCTGGAAGTGCCCAAGGCCAGGTTGGACAGGGCTTGGAGCAGCCTGGGATAGTGGAGGTGTCCCTGCCCAAATGAGATGATCTTTAAAGTCCATCCAGCCACATTCTCCTGCTGACTGAGGGGTCCCAGGTGGGCCACAGGGGTCTATGCACAGTTTTGAGCTTTGGGGAGGGCACAAGGAGCTCCACAGCCCCCAGCTTGGCCGGCAGGAATGGGATGAGGCAGAGCAGGATTTCGGTGGGGAAAAAAGCAAATCCAGCCCTGCACTTTTTTTGGTGCATCCCCCATCCCACAGCTCCCTGCTGCCTCCAGGATAAACAGCCCTTCCCAAGGGAGAAGCAGCTCCCAGAGCCCTGGAAGAATGGGGGTCGAGCCCTGCTGCTCCCTGTCGCCTTCCAGCAAACAACTCAGCCAACATCTCCTTACAAACCCATTTCCACGCTCGAGGAGGCTGCAAACTTCAAAGCCTGCAGTGAAAAAATACCCACCAATAATAACAACAAACTGGAGGCTTCCCAGCCCCACCAGCCTGCAGCACTTCCAGCATGACTAATGTTTTCCAAGTGAAAATAATAATCCACGGCGCTGCATTTCCCATCACCCTGCACACTGCAGACAACAGGTGGGCTCTGCCCTGCTTCACCTCCGAGCTGCACCTTTCCCCAGGCAGCTCTGAGCTCCTGGCATGAGGAAAATCACAAACCCCCAGGGGCACCTGCAGATGAGGAGGGTGGGATTGCAGCCACGGAGCTGGCAAAGCCCTGAGTCCTTGGAGAAGGATGGAAAATCCTTTCTTTGCCCGTGGATCTCACAGCAAATCCTGCAGCACGGCCCCAGAGCAGTGTGGTGATGGAGCAGCCGAGGCTGCCCACAATTCCTGCCCTCATCCAGGTGGGACAGAGGCCAAAATATGAGAAATCTTTGCATTCACTGTGTCTGCTCCCTGCAGAGCATCATTCCAAGCTCTGCCCCTGCCCAGCTCCACCCTCACACAACCTCTCCCAGCCCCTGGGAGATGCTGAATGCACAGACTGAACCAACAAAATAAAATAATAAAATAAAGACTTACATTCTTTGTTTAGCTGGACAATAATTCACAGGTGCCTCCAGGTTTCTAACAAAAAGCTCAGCCCTGAAAGGGGCCCAGAACTTCCCTGAGGAGATTTTCTCAGCAAGACACAACCACAAAACCTCAACATGTGCCTGTGAGAGCTGGGCATGGAGAGGTTAAACCTAAACCACACTGTCACTGTCATATTTTCTGGAAAAAAGGATTCTTCTCCCGGGAAGCTGAGATGCCTCGGAGAAAAATGAAAACAATAATTATCTGATTTTCTTCTCCTGTGTTTTGCTGCTTGGGAACGTGGTTTGGAGCTTGTTTATTCAACATGTGAATTGTTTTTACTTAATGACCAATCACTGTCCAGATTTGTCAGACTCTGAAGAGAGAGTCAAAGGTTTTCATCATCATCATTCCTTGTAGTCTTCTGTCTGTATCCTTTCTCTATTCTTTAGTATAGTTTCAATTTAAGTATTCTTTAATATTATATAATATCATAAAATGATAAATTAGCCTTCTAAGAACATGGAGTAAGATTCATCAATTTCCTTCCTTCGACAGAAGGAAGAAATCACCACCCCAGCCCAGCTGAGCAGGCAGGAGCCAGGCAGAGGGCTCTGAAGCGAGTGATGCAGCAGGAACAGGCTCCTCGCTGGTTCCCCCAGCCCAGGCTGCCTGTAAATCAGGTGTCAGTGGCTCTGGGGCTGATGGATGCCTGCAGGGTACACTCACCAACTCTTTGCTGGGGAGAACTCTGCCCTGCTTTGCTGGGAGCAGCTCCAGGACCCTCCTGTGGGGCTGAGTGTTGTAAATCAAGGGCGGCTCAGATGTTGGAGAGAGAAAATTATGTATCTGGCTCTATCATCAGAAGGCTAAATAATTACTTTGTTATGCTATACTATGTGCATTGCATCTGAACTGAATGTGCCTTGCACTCATTCTTGCTCAGAACTGCCCTCACCTCTGATTCTCTCATGGCTGTCTCGTGACAGTCCGGATTCACACAGGCCCTGGTAGGCCAAGGGAACAAAACATCCTCACTCTGGGTAAAACAACCTCCACATTGCATTCTACTTTGGCACAACGCAGGCACAGCAAGAGATAAGAACTGTTTTTCTTTCTTCTCTGCTTCTCTCTGTTCAGAGGGCATGTGAATACCACAGCTGAGCCCGGGGTGAAATTGTCACTGGGGTGAGCAGGTATTGGTTTTTACCAATATTACTGAATGGGACGTGCCTTGACTCGTCCAGTCCCAGCTGCTGAACCAAATCGTGGCACTTGTGGTGTTTTCCCCCCAGAGATGCTACCTGTGGGTCACAGCTGGGCACGTGGGGACAAGGCCAGGCAGGCCCGAGCTCCAGTGCTTATGGCTGGAGTTTGTTGGCAGAAGAGAGCCACTCCTCAGGCCTCCCTGGGCTGGAGAAAGGCGATGGTGAAGGAAGGAGTGGGTCCTGATGGAGAGTTTTTAATCCAGAGTTTTTATCCTGGGCCACATGGCTTCTGAATGCAGTAACAGCTCCACCAGAACCCTCTGAGCATGGTGTGCCCATCCTTTTACCCAGGGCAGGGGGGGAACCCAGGGACCACCAACCAGCTACGGGGACAGGGGGTCTCAGGTGAGAGGGACACCTGGATGGGTCACTGGCCCCCCAGGGGGTGCAGAGCATCCTTTAAACCTGCCAATCACTCGATTGGCACCCTCTGGAATTTCTGGATGTCAGGAGTCAGGATGGGGAAAAGGAGAGGTGAAAAGAATGACACCTGGGGAAGGAGCGGGGAAACTGAGGCAAGACGTGACATCACAGCACAACAGGGGGGACAGCTGGCTGGGGGGGAAGGGGGCCGTGTCCCCCCAGGATGGGGCCCTACCTCAGCGTCTTGCGGATCATGTCCTCGTCGGTGATGCCGTAGTAGGTGAGGGTCTCGTTCCACGTGGGGTTCAGCGTGTTGCGCAGCGTTTTGGTTCTCAGCTTGTTGGCCTGGGGGAGCAGAGGAGGTGGGGTCAGTGGGATTGGTCACTTGGGCAGCAGAGGAGGTGGGATTGCAGTGGGGAGGGTCATCGGGGCAGGAGAGGAGGCTCAGTTTGGAGATGAAGGGGCAATGGGTGCTGTCACTGTTCTGTCCCCAGTGTTGGAAGCCTCACTGGGGTGGCCCAAATCCACCCCTAATCCACCTGAGGGGCAGGGACACAGCAACCCACTCATTTCCAAACCAGCCCAGCCCCTCATCCTGCGTCCTGGAAACAGCCAGCCAAGTGGGAACTTGGCAGAGCACGCACCAGGATTTTATTTAAGCAGTAGGAGAGAGCAAGGGAGGGAAAAAAATCTTTTCTGGATTAAATAAAAAATGCTGATTTGCTGTTCTGGCTGTTTGTTTGCACTCCTGCTCCCAGCACAGCTCCTGATCCTGCCTGACTCCAAACAACTTCTTTGACAGGTGTTTTGTCAGCACCAGTAGCTCTGCTGAGCAGGAGGATGGGACAGCAGGGCTCGTGTCCCCTGGATGGATGGGACATCCTGGCACACAGCCACTCCCCAGCTCAGGGGACATGGATCTCCTCACTCCCTGAGCCCCTCTCATGTCTGGGGAGAGCAGAAAAAAGAGGCTAAGGCTGCAGATTTGGCTTCTCCACCAGGCTCTCAGCCTGGCACTGCCTGGCAGAGCAGCAATATTCCCTCTAATTAGGTGTCAGACAACTCAATCCCTGCCTCAGCTGCTGCTGGGCATAAGAAACTCTCAGCACACCAACACCTCCAAGTTGTCTTGTGGAACTTTATGGGGAGCTGCTGCATTCCCCACCTTGGGTTCACGAGCCCTGAGTGACGAGGACAGCGGGGAAGGTGCCCCAATGGCACCAGAGCCTGCTCAGGTCTGCAGGTACCAGATCCTGATCCCTGGGGCTCCAGGGATTGGGAAGGAAAGCGGGTTTAGCCAAGGGGGTGACATGATGAACATCACCCAGCTGCCAAAGCTGCTCTGGGAAGGAGCACGAGTGAGATCAGAGGAGCTGAGCTCCGGGAGTGCCTTTTTCTCCCATCTGGAATGACTCAGGAGTCAGCAACCAGCTCTGCATGGGGAATGAACCTGGCCCTGCTTCCCACACCCACAGGTGCCTGAGAGCCCAAATCTGGGACAGAAACACCTGAGGGACTCAGAGAGTGTCCTGCTGCAGGAAGAACTAGCCCAGGACAAATCCCCAACCCTCAGAGCTGCTCTCCCCTCTCCCAGGGCAGTGCTGTTTGGAACAAAGCACAGAGATGGGGCAGAGGGGGCAAGGAGAGTCCCCCCATGGCTTGTGGATCTGCAGCTCCTGTGCTGCCTCCCCTCCTGCCTCTCCTGCCTCCACCAGCTCCAGCAGAAATGCTAATCAATGGATTTACAAAACATGGAAATGACTGATAATATTGCTGATGAAAGCGCTCGCGGCTCTGTTTGCAGCGGAAGCTCAGAATGTGGTTAAAAACTCCCTCTGCCACCCTGAACATTAGGAATTAATCCAACTGAACTGTAACAAGTAAATACACCTCCCCCCCCAAAAAAAAAAAAAAAAAAAGAAAATCTTTCCTTTCGTGTGGAATAAGAGTGCAATTAATATTCCTAACACACACATCGAGCATTTAAATTCCATATCCCCGTCACTTACACCGAGCTCTCACCACACATCAATATCTTTAATTACTCTTCTCTCCAGCAAGTGCTGAACCTAAGGAGATGGAAATATTTCCCTTATGATTTATACTCTGTTTTATTATGATCTGAGGGATTTTAAATGCAAAAGAATAAAGGTAAAAAAAAAAAAAAAAAAGGGAATTAAAAGGGTCTGATTTGTTTATGGCTGAAGTTGTTTCACTCGGTGCTTCCCAGGGGCTCCTGGAATGCAGCATTCCCATGCTGGGCTCCCAAGGTAAGGAATCAGGGCTGGCACCTGGCTGCCAGCCAGTGGTTTCCCAGCAAGGCATTTTCCATCTCAGTAAGGATGGATTCAACCCCAATTCTTGCCTCCTGCCCTCTCTGAGCACCTTTCACTCAAGAAAATCAAGGTCTGGGTGCGGCAGCTCACAGCCCCTGGGTCAGGAGCTTCTCCCAGGCCTGATTTCCAGTGAGAAGCTGCAGCCCCAGGAAAGAAAGGAGAAGTGAAAAGGTTTCTCACCTTGCTGGCTCCGGGGAGCAAGTGCAACTTGACATAAGGATCAGCCAAACCATTGTGGTCCATTGGCTTCAGGCCCTGGAGAGGGAACAGCAAGAAGCAGGAATCAGGATGGCAGTGAGGTGCTGGGCAGGCAGGGTGGCCTCACTGAGCCCATCCTGGGCTCCATGGAGCAACTGTGGCTCCCCCAGGATTGGGGAAGGAGGGGAGAGTGAGTTCTGCAGGATCCAGGCTCAGCATTCCAGTCTGTGCATTGCAGGAGGGGCTTTGGGAAGCTCCTCACCTGCACGTGGCACCATCCACCCCTCCCTCCCTCCCAGCAGCGAGCTCTGCCACCCTCATCACGATTAATTTGGGGGTGAAGAGAATCAGTGCAGTGATTTCCCAGCTTTGAAATTACAGGGTTCTGTCATTTAATAATTGCTTCTGAGCAAACACACACCTCTGCTGTTGTGGTGCCACTTCCAGAGGGTGTGATAGCACCTACCTACTCCCAGTTATTCAGGAAGAACAGCTCCAGGCCAGTGGGAGGCTGGTGCCAGCCAGATGCTGTGGTGTTCCCAGAGAAATCCGGGGTTGCAGGAGCACCAATCCCAGGAAACACTCGCTGTGGCCATTCCTGATGGATTCTCTACGAGATCCTCACAGCTTTTAAAGGATGATGTGGGTCAGGTTTGTAATAGCGATGCCCTGCTCTGGGCAGAGGGAGGGCACAAATTGTGCCTCTGTTCCTCTTCTAAACCCCCTGAAAATTATCCAGGAGTGGTGCACAAACCCAGCTCAATGCCACACCTGCACAGACTGCATGGAAAACAACTCCTCAGGGCAGGGAAGCGAGTCAGGAGGGTGACAAATGGAGCCTAATTTTCACCAGTCCTAAGCAGGAATGAGAACGGCTCCGTGGTGGAAGTCCTTGGATGATTTCCAGCCTGGCTGTGGGATCCCTGCAGGAATTATTGCTGGGCTGGCTGAAGGAATCCTGTGCCTGGAGCAGAGCAGGGCTTCTCTGCAGAGGTACCCATCCAATCCTGGCTCCAGCCCGGGCAGGGAGACACGGCTGGGGGATGCTGAAGAGTCCTCACACCCTTTTTGTGAGGAGCAGAGTGCCTGGATGATGAGTGTGTGCAGCTGCCAGGGATCCAGTGGCAGGGAAGCATTTGTATGGACTGCTGGTGGAATGGCTGTGTGCAGAAGGAATGCAATCATCCAGGATTTGGGCAAATCGAGCAGGGAAATGCTGGGGGAATCATTTCCATGCCTCACAGGTAGGGAATAACTCAGCCAGCCTGACCCACAGCACCACAGAAGCATCTCTGAGCTGCACAGCTTTGTCCAGGATGCTCCTGACCTTGGGAGTGTCTCTGACTTGGAGCAAGGGCTCTGCTACAGAGACAAACGTGCTGCCCTGGGGCAAGGGAGGCCAAATGGTGCCCAGCAAAGAGGAGTTTGCTTCTACAGCAAAGCCAAAAGGATAAAAATATCAGCAGTGAATGGAGGTGAATCTGCTTTAAGGGCAGCCTCTGAGGTGATGTCTCTGGTTCAGAAGATGATGAGGATGGGGCAGACAGGGCAGGAAGGGGCTGGGCTGTCCCCAGACTCTGCAGGGAATTGCCTGCACAATCCACTTGTGCTCTCCCCAGCCTCCCTGGTCAGAGGTGCCCAACCTGCCCAGGCTGCAGAGCAAATGAAATCAGAACCGAGCAGGCAGATTCCCAGGAAAATGGATGGAGAATGACAGGCAGCTCTGTAATTCACCCATCAATTCAGCTCAATTAAATTACCTTCTGAGGAGGCTATTAAAGGCTTTTTTAATAGATGTGCTATGGAAGATGGAGTGACAGGAGCCTGGAAAATGGCTCCTAATGTCACGTCTACCTCCCTCCCGTGTCACTCGATACGTGTTTGGCACAAACAGCTGAATTTAACAGGGCTCTGCTTTGCAAGGATCCCTCCCACAGGGAGGACCCCCATGGGTGGAGGGACCACCAGCCTGGAGCTTCTCCAAGAGGGATGAGGTAGAGAGGGACAAGGCACAGAGTGTCCCCTCAGATCCAGCTGGGGCATCTCCCTGGCTCCAGCTCCTCCTGCTGCTGCTCTGATTTATGGAGCTGAGATTAAGTTTCATCTTTTCTCTACCCAACCCCAAAATCTCTGCTGCAATCCTACAGAGACCTCCAGCATCCCAGGCTCTGCCAGCTGCATCCCGTGCCAGTGACATTTAGCTAATCAATAGGATTTAATTACAGCTTGGGCTAATCGGGCTGCCGATTAATGCCACGCTAGAGGCGTCCAGAAATCACAGGAGATGGATTCATTCCATCCTTCACCCCACAACGAGCTGCCTGCCCAAAAACCAGCCTGGATAATTCCCAGGCTGTGGCATCCCATTCTGAAAAGGGGGCAAACTGCATTTCCACCCTGCCAGCCCAGAGGAGCCCGACAGCTGGAGGAATTTCCCTGCAGTGATAAATATTGATGAGTTAATACATAAGTAATGCTCAGTGCAGACCTGCAGCCCTCACCTCGGGTGGAAGGGAGGGAACAGCCAAATGCTCAGTGGGGTGGAGGCTCCTGGGTGTTTTCTGGCCAGAGGTGCAGGGAGAGCAGCCCAAGGATGCTCCAATGGGCAGCAGCTGCCTGGCATGGCCTACCTGGGGCCAGGAGCTCCTTCCCCACTGCCCTACAGCCCCCTGAGGCTTGTCCCAGGCACCTTTCTCCCAAAATCAGGAGACCACTGGAGCTATAGGACAGCACAGCCTGTGTGTCTGTGCTGCTGCATGCCCCTAAAAATCCCCTACGGCAGGGTGGGCTCTGTAGGACTGAGCACAAAGTGAGAACCTCAGCGAAGCCATGGCATGGCACGGCACAGAACCAGGTGTCTGCACTTTCACCAAATCCTTTTCCATCCTATTTTCTAGGAGGGGGTGATGCCCAGCACACCCCAGCCCTGTCCCACGCAGGACAGCAGAGATCCACACAACCCCAGGACTCCCTCCTGCCAGCCTGGCTGCTCCTGCAGTCCAGGAATGAGCTTCCACAATGCCCTGATTTATTCTCCTATTGATCCGAGCTGAGCTACAACGTGTCTGAGTTCAGCCGTGCCTGAAGTGTGACAGGCTGCCAGCACTGAGAGCCATCAGTGCGAGGTGCCTGCTGCCAGCCTGGCTGCTCCTGCCTTTCCCTGCCTCTTCCTGGCTCCTCCTGCCTTTTCCTGGCTGCTCCTGCCTGTTCCTCCTTGTTCCTGTCTGCTTTTGCCTGTCCCTGCCTTCTCCTGCTACCACCTGTCTGGTGACACCCAGAGTCTCACAATTCCTGCTGTGAACTTACACCCCTCAGAAACCTCTCAGAAATATTCCAGGCACAGCAGCAGGGTGAATTCCCACTTGGAGTGAAGACCTCAGCTCCTCCAGCAGCTGAGGGCTGCAGAGCAAGGAGTTGCTGGTGGAGCACCACAGGCTGGATTGGACCTGCTGCTCCCCAGGGTGATAATGGGACTCGTGAGGAGCATCAGCAGACATAAAAGTGCTGGAGATTAAAAAAGAAATAAAGAGAAGTAAAATAAAGGGAGAGAGGGAGGTTGTTTGGGGTTATCAGAGAGAAAGAAAAACGTGTCTCACGTGGCTGAGCTAGCCCAGGTTTGAATGGCTGCTGGCAGCAAGCAAAGTTCCAGGAGCTGCTGGACTTGGGCACATCCCCAGGGCGTTTCCCTGGAGGGTGACACAGCTACCCAGGAGCTGGGCCAAGGGTAAATCACATCCCAGAACTGCTGGGGCTTTTCCCCCATCTCCTCCTGTCCAGCTCTACTTGTACCAGCCCGGAGCCAGCGGGGTCCTGGCCCTTACCTTTCTGTAGTCAAGTTTTGGCAGCTTTCCCCAGGCGAGAGATGAAATGAGAGCGAGCAGATGGCAATGTAAATAAAAGAGAAAAATGGGAGAATGAGAGCAGAATGGAAATGAACAGGACTCCAGAGCTTGAATGTCAGGGTGGCCAGGGGGGCTCTGCCCTCCCCACGGGCAACACTGGGGTACCCCCACACCCCTGGGTGGGCACAGCAGGGACCAGGGCTCTCCTGTGTCAGCCCTGCCTGCGCTCTCGCTGATGTGAGATTTATCAGTTGCTGCCCAGAGCTCTCCTTTCCTCCCTGTCTTCCACCCACTCCAAACCCAATTAGAAATCTCCTCCTTGGCACGGCTCCCGTGTGCGCCGAGGGAAGCCTGACCCGGCGGATTCACTGGAGACAGAGGGAGGCAAAGCCCAGAGTCTGCCCCAGCCCTGCCCTGCCCGTCCTGCCTGGCACCTGGGCATGCTGCCCTTGCCAGGAGCAGCTCCAGGAGCGCTGGGGCTGATCCCTCCTCACCCATCCCCAAAACCCAGCTTTGGTGCTGGTATTCCAGCCATGCTGGGGTGGGGGCTGCAAACCACGAGCCATGGAGGGGAGAGAGGAGGCAAACAGCGTGGTCTGAGCCTCTGGGGCTCAGCTCACAGCCTCTTCTCCAAAACCCCCATCCCTTCCCAAGCAGGGATTGAGGTGTTTTCCCCCCCAGCCCACCTCTGGTGGTCACTGGGTGATGCAGAGGGGAACCCAGCAGCCCCCAGCAGCACCTTCCACAGCCCCGAGGCTGAATCAGGACCTCAGCTCGCCGTTCCTGCTCCCAAATGTGCAAAAAGCCCCTAATTGCCTCAATCACGCAGACGGCAAAGGCGCTGAGGCGCAGCACTTTGGGGCCGTGATTAGCAGCATTTAAAAGAGCCATTTATAAACCGACAGCCGGTCACAGTAAATAACAACATCGGGATGGGCTGCTCGAAAAAGCATCAATGCAGCTCCTCACGGGGATGAGCAGCCGGCTCCCGACCCTGGGAACGCCCCGAGAGGCAGGGATGGAGGGGAAGGAGAGGGCAGAGGTGCTGGGAAGGTGATGGAACCCTGGGATGCTTGGCACAGCCACGGGTCTGGTTCCTTTGGCACAGCCATGGACTGGGATCCCTGGCACAGCCATGGATTGGGATCCCTGGCACAGCCAGGGGGTGGGATCCCTGGCACAGCCATGGGTTGGGATCCCTTGGCACAGCCATGGATTGGGATCCCTTGGCACAGCCATGGGTTGGGATCCCTTGGCACAGCCATGGATTGGAATCCCTTGGCACAGCCATGGGTTGGGATCCCTTGGCACAGCCATGGGTTGGGTTCCCTTGCCACAGCCATGGGTCTGGTTCCCTTGGCACAGCCATGGGTTGGGATCCCTTGGCACAGCCATGGATTGGGATCCCTTGGCACAGCCATGGATTGGGATCCCTTGGCACAGCCATGGGTCTGGTTCCCTTGGCACAGCCGGGTGTCACCATGATATCTTTATGAAAATCCTTTGCTAGGATTTTTCTCCTATTCTGGCTGAGAAGCCTCAGAAAAGAAAGGTAAACAATAACTATCTGATGGCTGTGGAATGTGGTCTGGACATTGTTTACCAACTGGTGCATCTTAGATTGGTTCGTGTGAGTTGTTTCTACTTAATGACTAATCAAAGATCCAGTGGTGTCAGACTCTCTGAGAGCCACGAGCTTTTGTTATCATTCCTTTCTTTTCCTTTTGACCTTTTCTTTTGGATGGATCCTTTCTCTCTATTCTTTTTAGTATCGTTTTACTATAGCATTTTAATATAATATAATATCATAATGGAATAAATCAGCCTTCTGAAACATGGAGTCAAATTCTCATCTCTTCCCTCGTCCTGGGACCCACGAACACAACCATAAGCCAGGAGTCAGGTTCCCATGGTACAGCCATGGATTGGATTCCCTTGGCACAGCCAGGGGTCAGGTTCCCTTGGCACAGCCATGGATTGGGATCCCTTGGCACAGCCAGGGGTTAGATTCCCTGGCATGGCCATGGATTGGGTTCCCTTGGCACAGCCATGGATTGGGATCCCTTGGCACAGCCAGGGGTCAGGTTCCCTTGGCACAGCCATGGATGGGGTTCCCCTGGCACAGCCAGTCCTTTCTGTCCCCACAGCCAGGCTGAGCCCTACCTTGGCCTTGTTGATGGTGCAGTGGAGAGCGTTGTTCTCCTGATCGTAGAGCAGACTAAAATCCAGCGTCCCCAGCGTGGCTGCAAGGGAGGAGAGACGTGGTTAACCTGCTGCACCCTGCAAACACGGGCTGCCCTCCCTCTGAGCACAACAGGAATGCATGGAGGTGCTAAAGAACAGGCTGCAGACACCACAAAACACAAAGCACCCTGCTGGGAGCCCTGTTATGAATAGCTGGTGGCCATTCCCAGGCTGGCTGGCACAGCCCTGGGAGAGGAGCGAGATGCAGACACCACAAAACACAAAGCACCCTGCTGGGAGCCCTGTTATGAAGCGTGGCTTGGCACTGGTGGCCATTCCCAAGCTGGCTAGCACAGCCCTGGGAGAGGAGCGAGGGATGAGGGGATGCAGCTCTGCCAGCATTGCAGCCACAGCCTTTGCTTCCGTGGGCTTTCACCTGGGTTATCCCCATCCCTCAGCAGCCTGGCTGCAGCCAGCAGCTTCCTGTCCCCCAGGAGATGAAGGATGTCCCCTGGGAAGGTTTGGGAATGGCTGGGACACAGCTGAGAGCTGCTGTTGGCACATCCTCCCCTCCAGCGCCGCTGGCATTCCCAGAACGTGTATTTGTGTAGTGACACCTTCAAACAAATGAGCCACCAGTGGGATCCCTTCCCAGCTCCAATCTGGCTGCAAACTGTAAATTAAACCCAGTGAGGATGGAAATACTTTCCTGGTTAAAATGAAAAACACCAACAGCTTTTAATCAGCGCAGGGTTCCTTTATGGCATCCTCAGGATCCAGGAGTGGCAGCATCTCCTGGGATGGGGCAGGGGAGCAGAACTAAACCAAAGGGGCCTCAGCAGCAAAAGTCCTTTTGATTTGAGAAATTCTTTCCCTTTGGATGATCTGAGCATGTCTCACTAATCCAAAGCAGAGGAAAAGCCTTAAAAAGACAGGCTTCCCAAAAACACAGCTTAACCTTCTCCAAGGCTCCCAGGCCTGATTTGCACACCAAAACCTGGACATGAAGCAGCCTCTCCCCTGGCTCAGCTTCACCTGCCACCAGCCTGGAACTTCCAGGGTGGCTCAGGACCCAGCAAACCCCACTTTTCCATGCCCACCTTCCCAACAGAGTTTTGCCTGAGTGCTGCCCTGCCACCAAGCACCATCCCACCGCTGTTTCCAAGGTAACTGCACCTTCCTGTCGTGTTCAAAACGTGAAAAAAAATCCAAAATAAAAACCACAACAGTTTTGCTTAATATCAAAGAAGGGTTTGCTGACTGGGGGGGAGTTGGACAAACTTTATGGCAGGAAATAAGGTGATTTTTTTCTCCCCAGCATTGATAGCAGTAAGACACCCACGGAGTTTAAGGATATTCAGGGGACTGAAACCTTCCTGCTGCAATTTCACAGTGATCTCCCAGTCCAAAGGCAAAGGAGCTACAGGTTTGCCTGCTGGCAAAAGAAAAAATCATTTCTCCCAAGCAAATATCTTGAGTTCAAAGCAGAGTAAATACCCAGAGAGAGTTCTGCCAGAATAATGTACCCCCCTCGTTGTGCAGCAATTTCATGGCACATTAGCTCCTGCTCTGGGTAAGGCACAAATCAGAGGGGTTTTACCTGCCAGGGGAAGATGAGGGGTGAGCCCAAACCTTGTGCACCGTCTCTGGGTCTGGCTCAAATGAGCATTTCCAGAGTAATTCCCAGCTAAAGCCCCTGCACACCCTGCAGGGAGGGAGGACCAGCAGTGCTCTGGGTGCTCTCAGCCACGGGCAGCTTGAGGATGGCAGCGTGAGAAGCTGGAGGCTCCACAAACCAAGTCAGCAAAACTTCCCAAATCTGCATTTTTCACTCAAGAGCGGAAGATGAAACCTCCGGTTTCGGAGCCTCATCATTTCCACCTGCCCTTTAATCAGCATTTCCTGCCAGCCCCACTGCTCTGCCCTCCGAGTTCAAGCTGTTATTTTATTTTTATCACAGAAGGGGGCCCGCGGTTCAGCCTGCTGGATCTGGCAATTTATAAAACAAATTAAAAAGCTTGGCAGGCAAACAGAGTTCGGCCAGGAAACACTGACAGAGCCCCAGCCTGCCCCAGGGGAGAGGGCAGTGGGGAGCCCTGCTCCAGCAAGACAGAAAAACCTAAAATCACCTTCCCAACAGCAGCAGGAGCTTGTTCTGCAGGTGGGAGCTCAGGTGCTGCTCCCAGCTCTGGCAGTCCATCAGCAAACATCCAGCAGCTCCCATTCCTCCCCGAGCTGCCAGGGGTGGGAGGGCACAGCCAGGAGTGCAGGGCTCCTGTCCTGGCTCTGCTCCAGTCCTGGAGGGGTTTTCCTCTAAGCAGAAAGGGTTTTTTTGTGGATGGTGAGTCTCAGTTCCTGAGGAAGGGTCTGTCCTTGGGCAGAGGGATGTGGAAATGCCAGCACAACGCGTGCTAATTGCTTAAAAATGTGGCTGTTTGATAAACGGGAGGAGGAAAAGTTTGCCAAAAAAGGGGTTTGGCAGCCAAGGTGCTGCTGTGGAGCCGGAGGCCAGCACTGCCACCAGAGCCAGGAGCCAGCAGATGCCCAGGACATGTTCAGGACACGGTGACAGTCCCACAGCCTCTGGTACATGCTGGGAATGCACATCCAGGGATGGATCTGGCACAGCCAAGGCTCAGCCAGGGCTGAGGATGTGGCAGGAGAACTCCAGCTACACCAGGGGTAGAAGCCACCCCTGCACCCCACAACAGCTCCCTGTGAAGCCCCAGGAGCCCCATGCCAGCCCTGTGCTCCTGCACAGGTCAGCACAAGCCAGCATTACCAGCCCAGCACTGCTCCCACTCCTGCAAAGCCCAGCAGCACATCCAGCCCTGGCTGTGGGAATCCTGCATCCCCAGCTGGCAGGATTGGGCCCAAAACCTCTGCAGAGCAACCTAATCCCCCTTCTTTAATTGCTTTCCCCCTCCCACTCGAGATGCAGCTCGATTGTGATCTTAATTAGGGGAGCAAGTACCTAAAAAAGAAAAGGGCAGCAATTAGACTCAAAGCACTGTTACCAGGATTATTTAACTCGACTGGGCTATTCTGAACACTGCCCTCTAATCACAGAGGCTGCAAATAAAAAATATAAATAAATGCCTTTGTCAGGCTTTACAAAGGCAGCTTGGCGCTCTCCAGACAGCAGGCAGGATGTATCATTATTATTACAATTATTCTGCTCCAATGATAAAATAACCATTAGGAAAACTGAACTCATTAGCAGGTTCTGACCCTCTTTCCTCTCCATGAGCTGGGAGAGATTGATGGGAAGGCGCTGGCCAGGGCCTGCCTTTTACCACGGGCTCTAAAAGGAAAAATAAACCCAACTTGCACGGGAAGGTGGCCTCTTCTCCCACTGACCTTTGGGCGTTTTGATTAATTCAGTGGGCCAGGGGGTGATTAGAGGGCAGCAGGAGCAGCAGATGTGTCCGTGGGCTCGGGCAGCCCCGCCGAGTCGGCAGGAATTTATTGTTTATTGCTGACATTTCCCGGCTGAGCCCAGGGTGAGGCCAGCCTGAAGGAGCTTCTATTTATACCTGTGGGATGAGAGGCAAAAATGTGGTGATGAATCTGTGCTCTGCTCCCTTCCCCAGGCCCTGTCCTTGCAGGGCCGTGCTGGGTGGCAGAGCCGCCCTCTCCGAAGCCTGGGATGCTCCAAGGAAAAGAGTTTCACATCCCAGGACGTGGAAGAGCCACTGACACTCCCAGAAAAAGCTTCAGCAAAGCCTGGAAGCGATGATGGAGCACACTCCTTACTTTCCCAAGGCAGGTGTGACTGCCATTAGAAAGCCCAGCAAAGCTCCACAGGAGGAGAAGTTGAGGTGTGCAGACAAAAACCCCACTATAGAACTAATTAAAAAGAAGTCCAAAAAGCCTTAAGTCCCTCTGCTTATCAGCATTGCTGCTCCCAAGATAATCTGCTCACGGATTTTGTGCCAGGGAGATCAGAGTGGAGCAGTAAAAAGACTGCTGGGGATTGTCTGGATTAGCTCTCCCTTACAGAAAGCACAGGTTCAGTAACCTTCAGACTGGGTATTTTTTAATGCACTATAAAAGATAGGTCCCTATTCTTCCATTGCTTTAATTTTCCCTTGCAATGGAGATAATTTTAAAGGTCCTGAAAGGCAGCAGGTAATTCTGTGCACTTACAGCCCCATATAAAATGTTGGTAAATGACTCCTCAGGAGGAACAGAAATTATCTCCTGCCATTTCCAAGCCAAGCTGCTAGAAGAACATTTTGGTGGGTGGCTGTGTGTGTGCTCCTGCCTCCCTGAACACACCCAGTGGCACACCACAGGACTCTGATCTGTTGCCAGCAGGGCAGGACATTCCCAATCCTACAAAAAACCCCAGCAGGGACCAGATCCAGCACACAGGCAGGAGACCTTCCCTCCTCAGGAGATCCAGGAGCAAGGAACAAACACAACTTCTCTCTCTTGCAATGTTCCCTGCCTGGCCGTGGGTTTTTCACTTAAAATTTGCAGCAATTAATATTTCTTCATTTTGGAGAAGCGGCGCCAGCCCCTGGTAAGCTCTGGAGCAGGGAGCTGCTTCTTCATGGGGTTGGTTGATGGATGCTCATCAGCTCTTCTGTCTTCTCCAGGAGGAGTGTTCAGAGGAACACTTATCTGCTCAGAACAGTTCAGAGATGCAATTACGTTTTACAGCACTAAATGGTCCCTGATGTCAGCAGCAATTAGACTTTCAGCAATTTCAGTTTAGAGATGGCCTTCAAATCTCTCCCGCTCTCCTCCTTTAATGAAGTACAATATTGCAATTAACAACCCCCCCAAAATTGCCTTCAGTGTTAAATACAAAGAGGAGAGATCAGGGAAGCCCTTGGGCTCCAGCATGGTGGAACAAGGGGTGTCAGCTCTGTCTCTCCTGGATCTGGGAAAGGTGAAGGGCTGGGCAGGCTGCGGGAGGAGGGAACCTCGTTATCCAGCAGCTGCGGGGCTCCTTCATTAGCAGAGGTGCCAGAGGCCACAGCCCATATGCTGCTTCCCTGGGTGTTGGAGGAGGGATGCCCAGACAAACCCTGCTCATCCCCTCGTGTTTTTTCCTCTCCTGGTGCCCCATGTTCACCTGAGCACTCTGGGGTGTCTCTGCCCGTGGGCAATCCCTGGGAAGAGGAAGGCTCCTCGCAGGACCAGGATGTGCAGCCTGCGCCTGGATCACTGCTGGGATGGTCAGCAGGAAGGTGTGAGAGCTCCCCCACAGCAGCACATCCCAAATATCTGTCTGTCCCACAGGAAAGCAGGCAGGAGCTGGTCCAGAGTCACCCCCTGGACACCTCGGTGTGACCCTGCCCAGTAGCTGCTCGCATTTCTCCAGCACAGGCAGCTGGGGCTGTGCTCTGCTTGGCAAAGCCGTGCTCTGCTGAAATCTGTGGTGGTTTGTTTAGTTTCCTGAGCGAGAAAAATACTTCTTTTGGCCTTATCTGGATTGAAAAGACGATTCAAAGCTTATAAATAGCAGTGGCAGCATATGCTAAGGAGCTGTGTTTCAGAAGTAAATACCCTGCTCGTTCCTCGCCGTCTCCTCTGCCTCCCCCTGTCTGGCCAAAAGCACTGCCAGGTGACTTGCAAACCCTGCACCCCTTCAGACCTTCCTCTTTCTTTACATCTTCAAGCAGCCAGTAATTAATATCTCCGTGATGGCTTTGCCTGCCTAATTATCTTCTTTGCTCAAAATAAGAGTCATCCTAAATAACTTGTGTGGCGCTGCAGGCGTCACGAGCCGCCGCGCACCAGGACTGGCCTCTCAGCTGCACTTTGGAGAAGTGGTTTTCATGCTGCTGCAGCTCCAGAGCTCAGGAGGCTGCTCTTCCATGAATAAAACTGGGCAAGAGGTGGAATTGGATGGGTTTGTGTACACAGGAACAGTCCCAGAGCGCTGGCAGGAGCAGAATGGGGCAGCATTTCCAGGGATACCGGCTCCCGCTGCAGCCCGTGGCTCCCAGGATCTCTCCTCACCTGAAAACTCAGAGCCAAACACATTTGGAGGAGAAAAGGAATTCCAGTGTGACCAGAGCCTCTTTCCAAAGCCAAACAGCAGCTCAGGGAGCGGGGCATTTCTCCAAGGGCTGGAAACTTGATTGCCTGTGAAAGGAGGATGGCTGCTCCCTCCAGGGCTATCCCTGGCGAGAAGCCCTGGCAGTGCTCCCTCTCAGGGCCTGTCTCTACCTCTGCTCGTGCAGGGCTTTCTTTAAAAATCCCTCAGGTACACATTCCTGCTGGTGCTGAGGAGGGGAAGGTGCAGGCAGTGGAGGGGCAGCAGCATTTGGGTGAAATCGGTGGAGATGGGAGGCGAGAGCCAGCTCCTCGCAGGTGGCACATTGCCATCTAGCTGGCATTTGCTTCTTTTCCTTGCACACCAAGTTTCCCTGGCACTGTGCTGGGTGGGAAGCATCCCTGGTGGCTGGGGACCCCAGGGAGCTGCTGCTGTCACAGGGTACCAGCCAGGGGAGCCAAAAATGAGGTGACAGCCAGGTGTCTTGAGGCAGCAGGAGCCAATTCCCCCTCCCAGCCTCCTGCCTGGTCCTCTCAGCTCACAGCAGATGCTGGTCCAACAGCACCAAACCATCCTTCTGCAGCAAATACACATTTCCCACTTCTCCTGCCTCATTCCTTCCACCTCCTCAGCAGCTCTGCTGGGGACAAACCTGCTGCAGGAAGGGTCCTGCTTTGCCAGGGCAGCGGTGAGTCCCTCTGCCAGGGTCTCCCAAGGGCCCTGGGATGGCAGTGGGTGCCCACCACAACCCTGCAAACCCTCACTGCTGGCAGGTCTGATGGGAAAAGCTGGCTCCATGAAATTCCCAGTGATCCCAGAGCCAGCCCAGATGTCTCCACTCATTTTTTGCTGTTTTGGTTCCCTGCCTGCTCCCTGCCACTCGCTGCATTCAACAGGCTGCTGGAGAGGCGTCCAGAACCACAAACCTGAGCTTCCCATGGCTGTCCCCACCTGTCCTCCCAGCTCAGCCAGGTCCCTGCCCATCTCTGCGAGGATTCTACCTGCTTTCCTCAGCCTGGGGGTTCTCGGTTTTCCAGAGCACCAATTCCATGCACGCACTCACATCCCCCCTGCCACATCCCTGCTCCACACCAGGTGCCACACCTGGGTCAGGCCACCCTCCCTGGATGGCAGCAGGCACTGCAGCTCCCACGGCCTCCACAGACACAACAGGGTTTGCTGGTGGGGTCTGGAGCACAGCTCAGCAAAGGATTAAAGAACAGGGTGCAGCCAGGTGAGCAGCAGCAGGGCCAGGCAGGACTTACCCTGCCCTCTCCCCACAGCCCTGCTGGGGCTCTGGAATTCGGGCTGGGATGGCAGCTCAGGTCCTGCTGGAAAAACCCCAGAACGCCCAGGCTGGAGCAGTAACTCCAGGCAGGAAGGAGCTTGGGGAAACCCAGACAATTGCTGCATTTCTCCAGGCAGGGGCAGCTCTCCTCCTCCCACCCAGGAGCATCGCCCTGGCACTGGAGGAGGGAAACCCACAGATAGGTGGGACAAACAGGAGGGAGCCGTTCAATCCTCCTCCTCCTCCTCCCCATGGATCCTGCCACGGCAAAATCCCTCTCCCTGAACCTCTCCAGAGCTGGGCTGGGAGCATCTCTGAGGAGTGAGGAGAGATCTGCCTGGCAAAACCTCAATTTGTGAGTGCTGCACCCAGCTCTGACACCACCATCCCCAGAGGCCCCCTGAGCCCCCTGCACCCCGTGTGCCCCCCAAGGGGACTGACACCACCGACACCCCAGCGCTGTCCTGACGTGCAGGCACAGACAGGTTCTCCAGGGGAAATTTAGTGCAGGTGACTAATGCAGCAGCCCTGAATCACCCTCCAGAGATGTGGGGGAGCTCCACGACACTCCCCAGCGTGGCTGATGGCTCCAGTCAGGCTGCAGGATCCCCTCCCTGCTCCCAGCCTGGGGAATGGGTACAGGCAGCTCTTGCCTGGATTTACAACTTGGCTGCTGAACATGGAGGAGTGACAGTCCCATCCTGCACATTCATGCCAGCCAGTGTCCTCAGGGTGTCTGGGCCACCCTGTGCTGTCCCCAGAGATGTGACACCAGCACTGCCACCTCCCTGCTCTGCTCACTGTGCTTCTGCCATCCAAAATCCCACCACACCTCTGGCAAAACAGCCTCAGCAGTTTTGCCTGACACCTGTTACGCTGCAGGAAACACTTCCTAACACCAGCCTGGGTGAGAGAAACACCCGCCGGCCTCGGCACGGAGCCAAGCTGCTTCCAGCACCCAGGATCCAGCACCCAGCACCCAGGATCCAGCATCCAGGATCCAAGATCTAGCACTCAGCACCCAGGACCCAGCACCCAGGATCCAGCACTCAGCACCCAGGATCCACCATCCAGCACCCAGGATCCAGCACTGCCAAGGGATAAAATGCAAAATGCAGAGCCCTGGGCAATTTCCATGCGAGTCACCCAGAGAAAACGCTGCACTCTGAGCCCCCAGTGCTACACTCCCCCCGGCCCTGCAGCCCGGTTTCTCCCGTTTCTACTGCCACGATGGGATAATTAGAGCAGCTAATGACCCAAAGCCGGTTAAAGTCCCCGTTAACTGCCCGGCTGGGACAAACGCGGCTTAGCAGAGATGTTCTCCCTGGCACTGCCAGAGCTGTCGCCTCTCCGCGGAGAGCGTGACCCCGACACCAGCACGGGGACAGAGAGTGTGCCACTTTGGGGCTGGCACCCAGCACAGCCTCTCGCAGGGCTGTGCCCAGAGAGGGACACGGGGACAGCCGTGCCACCCTGCAGCAGCGCATCCCTTCGGGGACCCCTCCTTGGGATCACACTCTGGGGTATGAATGGAATAAATGGCAGCAGCCCGGTGGCCGGCAGCGATGCCGAGGCCGGGCTGTGACATTCCGCCGAGGGAAAGCCACCGCTGGGCCCTGAGCGGCTCAGCCTCCCCTTCCCCCAGGACGAGCACGCAGCAGCACCCACTCCCTTCCCCCGGCATCTCCCGGCTCCAAACTTTGCGTTCAGGATCTGGCCCCAAGGCTGGGCTGAATGGAGCCCTTGGGGTTTCTGTAACTCCGAGGGAATTCGGGTTATCCCCGGCCCTGGCCGGCAGAGCCAGGCAGCGGCTGCCTTGCAGCTCCACGGCGCCGGCTGGGAAGGACGTTTTGGGTGGGGAGGGGTTAACCCTTGCTGCAAACACCTGCATCCAGCACGGCCAAAGCCTTCTGCTCCAAAGGGCCCCCGCTCTCCTGCAGGGCTCCGTGAGGAATGGAGGGATGACACGCCAGAGTTTGCCGAGGGAGAGGGCAGAGCTGGCCGGGGCGATGTCATTCCCGACAAATCTCCCCGCTGTGGAGCCGGGAGATGCCGGAGCCTATCGCCAGCTCATCGGCAGGGTGGCTGGAGCAGCCTGCACCACCGAGCCCGATTAAAAGGCTCTGAGCCCGGCCGGAGGGCTGGAGGCACGGAGCCGAGCAGGGGCGAGGCAGAGAAGTGCACCAACCACGACAGCAACTGGTGGCTCTTGGGAGACTTCCCTACTTTGGGTTCAGCACCAGCCTGGCTGCGGCACGGACACTGCCAGGGCCCCTCCACCCCGGGAAGCGCCGGGAGAGCCCCCCCGGCTACACCCGGCAGCATCTCCCTGCTGCGGCGCGATCCCAGCGGCGGCTGCAAGGGCTCCCCAAGATGCACAAGCAGCCCTAAGACCCACCCACGCCCTCAGCACCGAGCAAACTCCCCTGGAAACTTAGCAACTCACTGCAATCGTCGGACTCGTAGCCCTCGGGGTCCACCACCTCGTCGGGCGCTTGGCTCTTGGCCGGCTGCTCTGCGGGCGTCGTTCCGTGGGCTCCGAAGAGCTGGTCCACATCCTCCTCATCCTCGCGGGGAGGCTCGGCGGGGCTGACCGAGGGCTGGCTGAGCGCGGGGCGCAGGGCGCTGCTGCTGCGGCCGACGGCGGCGGGCAGCCCGCGGGGGAAGCGGGGGAAATAGTCGGAGATCTGCTTGATGGGTTTGATGGGGCCGGGGCAGACGTCAATGGCCATGTGCTCCTGGATACTTATGGTCATTTTCTCTCCTTTTCGGAGTGTCATGCATGCGGCTGTCGCTGCCAAGCCCCCCCGGAGAAGCCCGAAGTGCGGGAGAGGGAAGTTTCTGCCGGGGGCTGCGGGGGGCTCCCGAGGAGGAGGAGGAGGAGGAGGATGAGGATGAGGATGAGGATGAGGAGGCTCCGGGCCCCTTAGGTGGTTGTGGCGCCCTGAGCCTCGCTCGCCGCACGCATGCTGCTGCTGCCAGCCCTGGCGCTCGCACAGCCCCTGATCCTGCCAGCGCTGCCTGGGAATAAATGAGCGAGACAGAGAGACGGATAAGAGGCAGGGGGTGGGCTCTCGGGTGATGTCACCAGCTAGCAACAAAGCGGTTCCCAGCAGCGGAGGAATGAGGGCTGTGGCCGGCCTGCCGCCCCGGCAGCACGGCCAGCAGCGCGGGCAGCCGGCCCCTGCCCCTTCCCCAGCCCAGCCACGGCCCCCGGCAGGAGTTGGGGTGATGGGGTGAAGGGAGGTGGGCTTTGATTCGTCTCCCTGGTAAATGCAGGGCTGGTCCCTGCCAGACCCCTCCGGGGGGACTGAGGTCACCGGGCAGGGTCAGGAGCCAGAGAACTGATGTGTCACATCCCGGGGTGATGTGGAGAGGGACAGTGACAGCCCCCAGGGACAGTGACAGCCCCCAGGGACCCCGAGAGCCCCGCAGGCTGTGCCAGGGAGATGCCGTGCCACATCCCGAGCCGGGGGCACGGGTGGCACCGCTGCCCGCTCCCCGCGGCTCACAGGGACAGGGACAGCCCCGGCTCGGATCCCTGCTGCCCCAGCCCACAGCAATGTCCCTTCCAGAGCTCAGCACCGGCTGGATGAGCTTCTGGAGCCGGGAACACACCCGGGATTGAAGCAACACATGTGCCCTGCTCGTGGCCCGGGTGGCACAGCCCCTGCCAGCCGGCGTGTGGCTGTGCCAGGGGGCTGGTGCAGCATCACAGAGGGGCCAGGGACGGGCTGGGCCAGGGCTCAGTGCCACTGTGGCCATGCTCAGCACCCCTCCTGCCCCTCCCTGGGCATGGCCAGGGCCCCAGCACCAGCCAGGACAGGACAGGCTCCTGCCACAGGCTCCCTGGAAAATGCTGAGCAGTGCCTTGCTCAGGGTGTTGGTCTCAAACTGCTGGTTTTACTCATCCCCCCCTCCGTGTTTAAATCAATAAATCTGTGGCTTCACAAGCTGCTGGGAGTGGACTTCTTTTCAGCAAGGAGTGCCAGAAGAGAAACATGGCGAGAAAATGATGCAAAATCCTGTCCAAGTAACTCACCCTGCCCAGGAAAATGTGTCTGAAGTATTTCAGAGGAGCAGCCTCTCTGCTGGCTGAGCTCTGGGGGGGTCTGGTGCGAGGCTGGGACACTTGGCATGCTCTGGTCACCCACCACCATGTCCAGCTGCCCACAGGCAGGCCCACCAGGTAACCTGCCACATCCCTTAGCCATGCACACAGAGCTGCAGTCTCCTGCAGCCTGGCAGGCAGGTGATTATTAAAAACAAAGCTCTGCTCTTCAGAGGATTTCCCCCAAACCCCAACAAAATGACACCCAACCTTTCAGTCTACAGCAGAGTTCAGCTTTCATTCAGATTTTGGTAAATGTTAATGCACGTCTTTGAGTCATAACACGCTGACACCAGGCAAACGAACCTAATTTACTCCTCACAGGGAAGTGAATGTTTCTCTCCTGAAGCATCCAAACTTGTCACTGCTCTGTACCCAGACGTGAAGCACATCTGAGGATGATCTAATGACCTGGGAGAACAGGAGGCAGCTCACTGCTCCTTTGTGTCCCTGCTGTATTTTCCCTCTGAGGTGGCTCCCGCCTGTTGCAGGTCTATCAGCAGATCCAGTCTCAGACAGTTTAACCCCCTTCCCACATCCAAGGACTCCCAGGACATTAATTCACAGGGAAATGCCACCTGCTCTGCATGTGGAGGCTGAAAATCTTGCAGGTGGGCTGATGCTGGGTGGAAACATCACGGCAAGCACAAGGAGGTACCTCTGGATTTGGGTGTGCTCCTCCACTCAGGCTCCATCTTTGGGTGCAGCATGCAGGGTGTGGTGTGGACTCAGACAGAACGAAGCAGAAATTGGGCCCGATGCCCAGAAAATAGCAGCAATTTCCTCCAAGAAAGGGCAAATAAATAAATAAATAAAATCAAGTTACATGTGAGAGCCTAATGCTGTTACTACCATTACAAAAGCATCATCGTTTCAAATGTTTCCTCCAAGACCCAAACAGGCAAAGATTGTTTTACAGCACAGAAAATCAAGGCTCTGGGAATTAAGGTGAACCTCTGAGCTCTTCTTCCTCCTGCATCCACAGCCAGGATCAGGGCCCAGCAGCACCAAGTGAGAGATGCTCAGCTCATCCAGGGATTCAGAAGAGCAACAAGGGGACAAAAAAAGGCAGAATTGAAGCAGACCAACTCCCTGAAGCTGGGCAGGTGTGTCAACCCTAAGGGAGGCCCCATCACCAGCCCTACAGACTGAGAGAAACCAAAACCAAGACTCACTGCTAACAGCCCAGGTGGGACTTTGTAGTCCCTGCCCGATCCCAAGCCTACAGAAAGCAGCTGGAGCCTTTCCTTAGCCTTTAACAAGTCCCAAAGCAGCTTGATCTTGATAAAGCACACTTTTCCTACCTTCCCATCCTGCCTGTTTCCCCCTGGAAACAGCCCCATAGGTACCCAGGGCTCCCCAAATGTGTCACACACAACAACACTGAAGGAGAAAGGGACAAAAATAGAAAGTTGGGCTGGAAGACAAAAGCAGGGCTTGCAGATACAAAGCCAGTTTCCAGGTAAAGCTCTTAATTCCCACCGTCTGTCTAATGCCCTGGAATGTGACTTGGTTTGATCCCTGGCTCTGCTGGGGCCATCCAGAGCCGCTCTGCCCACGCACGTGGCCTCTGCTGCCCTCAGAGGGGAATTTGCCTTCCCCACCAGCCCCCCAGGAAGAAGAGAGAGAGTTGAAATGTTAAAATGTCAGTTTGAACCCACAGCTCTGCCTGGCAGGGAGCAAAGCCACTCTGTCAGGGCACAGACATGTCTGTAGGAAGGGGGGACAGCCTGCAGGGAAGGGGGAGGTGGCCACCACAGAGCCAGCATCAGAGCAGGGATGGGATGAGAGGCAAGAGCAATTGTCCCTGTCAAAATCCATGTTTTCTCCCCAGAAAACAAGATCCTGAGCTCAGTGACATTGCGCTTGGGGTGTGGGATGCAGGAGCTGTCACTCCAACTCCAGCCCAGGCTCTGAAAACACCAAGGTTTTACTTTAAATGTTCTCCTGAACAGGGGGCACAAGCACAGGTTTAAGTACACCCAGAAAAAGCCTGTGGCACTCACTCTCCCTGTGCCAGTTTTCCTCTGGAACTGCCCTGCAAATGGGCAAAAAGGAGGAATGTTCCTACAGCCCCCAAAACTGCAGCACACGGATTAAACACACACACAAAACCACAGGCTGTCCTCAGGACACACTTCAACAAATTTCCTTACAAATGCTGAGCATCAGGTTCTGCTGTTCCAGGTTTAAACCCAGGAGAGCAGGGGCTGATCCCAGTCTGATCAATTAATTTCCAAATGGAAAGCACAGCAGCAGGCTGGCACATCCCATTGCTTGCCAGGGATTCACCCTCTGGTTCTTTATTTATTTCTTTTTACTCAAAATTTCTCTGAGCCCCCCTGCCCTGCTGGTGCCAAATTAAAGCCCTCACTACCTCTGGATCTCATCCTTGACCTCGGAGAGGTGGCACAGGGAGGTTTGTCAGTGTCCCCAGGGAGGTGACACCAGCCTGCACGGCCCTAGCTGGAATTTTGCTTTTCCCAATCATTTTTAAGCTTGAAAGTCCTGACAGCTGTAGGCAGGAGAAGGTGCCAGCAGACACCACCAGCTCAGTCTGCCTTCAGGGGCTGGACTGAGGGGTATCCACACTGCCAGGGGATGCCAACACTGCTGGAAGAGACCCCTCCATCCCTCAGGGCTGACTCCCTGCCTTCAGCTCCCCTGGCTGGGAAGCATGAAACATATTTTTTATTTCTTCCAACGAGCTTAGCTGCAGCATGGCTGTGTGCATGGGAAGGGGGTTAATTGAAAAGCAACGTGTGCCTGGCTCCTTGGCTGGCTGGGGGCTCGGGCTCCTGGCTGACACACAGCTCCTGGCAGCCTCCCCTCAAAGATCCCTGCCCTCCACTGCTGGGGAGCCTTGGCTGAGCCCACCCAGTGCATTGCACTCCTTACCTGGTCAAACAGCCTTTGCATTTGCTAAGTAAAGCAATAATAATAATGGTGATAACTGGGAAACTTGGCCAAAATAATCCTAAGGAGCTTATTCCAGGCTGTGCTGATGACGGCTCCCCAGCAGCGCTGATATCCCAGTGCACCCCGGCCCCCACTGCTCCTCTGCTTGGATAATATCTGAAGTTATCTGTGCTCCAACAGGCCCTGCTAACAACCATTATTTGACCAGATTTAACCAGCAATTACTAGCTGTGAACAAAATCACTGTGGTGGAATACAACCCACATCCTTTTACAACACAGACACAAACAAACCCTTGCCTTAAGCCAGGCAAGGGCCAAATGCCAGCAGGGAGGAGCCCCTCTCCCCTCAAAACATTGCTTAAGCTTCCCAGAGACCTTATGAAACACCCAACCAGTGGCAAAGGTGGATGGAATCTTCCTGGCCAGCATTTTGCTACCTGCAGATGGACCTGGCAAGGAGCTCCCAGGAGGAGGGAGGGAGGGAGGGAGGCATCAGCTCTCCCTGCATCTTCAGGATGGGCCCAGAATAGCTCTACTTTTGGTAGGGGCTGATGTTTAACGTTCAGCATATGTTGCCATTTCCATGGGAATCCCAAAATAGTTGGTGTTTTCTTTTGTAATTTCAATGCCCTCGGGGTTTTTTGTGGAAGGTCTGCCCTCCTGCTGGGGAGGGGACCTGCTCTGCTCTGCACCCTGAGACCCCCCTGCCAACAGTCCAGGCCCCTGCCAGCCCAGCAGAGGGGACAGCCAGCTGCTGTAAATCTCACTCTGTGCAGCACAGCACAAATCCACCCAGGAATTCAGCAGGGTGGGTCTGTGCACAGACCCAAATCCACCCAAACAGTGCCCAGGATTGGAGTGACATCCAACCTTGGGGCACAGCACTGCCAAGGGCTCAGCCCTCAGAGGGGATTTTCTTAGAGATGAACCTTTTTGGATTTTTTTCCTCAGATTTCTCTCCTGATCTGTGGGTTCCTCTGCGCTCCAGAGCCTTGGCAGGGGTTTGCCATCACCAGGCTGGGCAGAGCCACCCTCTCACACGGCGCTGGGTCTGATTGTTGTGAGATAAATGCAGACCCACTGCCTTGCAATCAAGAGAGGGGAGACTTCTGTGCAGCATCAACTCCTATTAGACTAATTTTATCTGCTCTCAGTGCCTTCCCAAGCTGGAGTCAACATCCTCTGAGAATATCCAGCTGACTTGTCTTAGGAGTTTTACCCTGTTTTTACCTCTTCCCGACTGTCTCCCAGCTGCAGGAGGATGACAACATTCCTCCTCAAGACTTTCCAGGCAGCCAGGAGCAAAGCCTGGTGTTCATTTTGCAGCAGCACCTGATCCTGTGGTGGCTGGGACACGAATGCTGGCCTGGAGAGCTGTGCTGGGGCTGGGCACTGCTGCCTCTGCACCCCCAGCTCTTCCCACTCCATAAATGTCCAGGAACAGAGTTCCCATCAGCATTTAGGGCCCGGCCCCGTTGCCATGGAAATGGATAGACTTTCTGCTCACATTTTGGTGGGAAGAGGCTTTTCAGGAGTCACAGCAGCTCCCAGAGTGAGCACAGGAGGAGCCAAGTGAGGGCAGAAAGCAGCCGAGCTCCAGAGAGGCACCGGGGGGAAACTGCTCCCACCCCACGCTCCAGGAACTCAGAGCTGGATGCAAGCAGAGGGAAAAATGCCACCAATAACCAGCAGCAGAGTGAGCTCCAGGGATTCACAAAATAACATCTTGGGTTTGCAGTATTAAAGAGCAATTTGGCTGCATTAAGAGAGCTTTAGAGCTGCTCCTCTCCCACATCCACGTCAGGCTAATGACATCCTGTCAAAAGCAATCCACCCAAACCCCCCTGTGCAATCCCTGTACCTGTCACAGCTCTGGGGCAGCTCTGTCCTGGCTGCTGCTCCTCCCAGGGCTGGGAGATATCCTGTCCATGCCTGGATCATGAGGCTGAACCATGAGCTGTGAGGGAATGATCCATCCTGGGTGCCAGGGCGTTTTCCTGGCCCCATCCACAAATCCCAGCATCGTGCCAACATTTTAAAAAGCAACAAAAATGGAAGAGAAAGAAGAGGAACAAGAAGAGGAGCAAGAAGGAAGAAAACCCCACAGATTCACAGTGGGATCAGGCTGCTGGAGAGGCAAACAACCCCAGATTCCCTGAACCAGGCAGGGCTGCTCACATGAGCACCACAAAAACAAACTCACAGCAGCACCTGCAGGTCAGCAGGGAAGAAATTGAGGCCACAGCCCAGCCAAGCAGATTCCTGCCTGGAGAGCAGCATTCCTGGCAGGGCTGAGCAGCCAGGCCAGCCTGCAGGATGCTCTCAGAGCCACGGGCTATTCACTGCCTGACCTTATGTCACCCCACTCAGGACAAAGTTCCTCTCCACTGCAGGGAAGCCCGAGTGTTTTCCAGCTCTGGCGTGATCTAGGGAAAAGAAAACTTTGGAGCAAAGAAAACCCACCAGCTGAAAAAAAAAAAATGGGAGCCAGAGGGAGAGGTGGCATCCCTCAAAACACAAACTTTAGAATGATCACCGTGGAGGGGGCACCTCCCAGGTCATTTAGCAGCCAGAGGAGTCACTAGATGGCCCTGCTAGCCCTGTTCATCTGATCACAGCACGGATATTGAGGAATGCTGCTTTGGCTGCCCTGCAGGAACTGGGAAAGCTGCCCCAGGGCTGAGGAGCCCTTGAGGAGAGCGTGGCAGCCAGGTGACACCTTGGGCAGGACATGTGGCAGCTGGAGGGTCCTTCCTGGTGCCACCATGCCCTGGATGTCCTCTTCCCTCCCCAAGAGTGGCTCCAGGGCTGCTGGAGAGCTCGGCGTGCTCCTGTTGACAGTGATGGGTGTGAGAGCCAGGGAACCATATTAATGAACCCCGTGCTGCTGGATAATCATGACATTAGCCTTATTGGATTAGAACATTTGCATAATTTGGGCACGAGCTGCTACCTGCACGGAGACATATGTTTACATGAATTTACATGCCATTTGCATCCCCGATGAGGCTGCAGCCTCGGCAGCCTCCAGGCTGACCAGCCACATCCACTGGCAGCTCCACCCAGGGGGCATTTCCAGCTCCCAGGGACCATCCCAAACCACTCAGCTGCAGACAAACAGCAAAATTTTACTTCCTCGAGGTCTTCCTCACACAGGTTGCACCTCACTATGCCCCTTATCCATCCCCAGCCTGAGCATTGGGGATCACCCAGGCTAAAGTTGTCCTTCCCCAGCTGCCACAAGGTCCTGCTGCCTCCCAGGTCCCAGGAAAAGGGGCAGTTGAGTCCCTGCTACTCACAGCTGTGAAAAGGGATCCATAAAACACTCCCAGCAGGCTGCAAAGCTCAGAATTTAAGAGGCCAATAAAGGGAGCCCAAAATGAACTCCTTTCTCTGTCTTTTTAAATCACATGCACTTTGATTCGATTACTCGATTTTATAGGAAAGGGGGAGGGAGATTCAATTATTTGATTCTTGATTTCTTAGCATAGAAATACGGACTGTGCAACCACAGAAAGGCAAGAATTCCTTCAAAGCAGCACCACAACAATTTGGTGGCAACATCAGGTTTATGGAGCTGTGAGAAATCAGCAGTTTCCCCTCCTGGGCTCCTCAGCAGAACCTGCTCCAGCATGAAAGAGTGCAGTGATATCTGAGCACAAAGTCCTGCAGCCCACCCACAAAATTACAGAGTGACAGGTGGCAGCTGCCTGGCTGTGTGTCCCTGAGTGCTTCCCTAGGGCAGAGCTGCTCAGGGAGTCACCAAATCCTTCCAGAACCCTGGAATTATGATTTGGGAGGAGGGGAGCAGGAGCTGCACGCTCACTCCCAGGCATCTCCAGCCTCCCAAAATCGCTGCTGGCTCCTTCCACAGGCTGACATAAAACTGACAGCAGGACCAGCCCAGGGGTGTCCAAACCATTTCCATCCAGGCTCGGGGTAACCACAAGCCTGCAAATTACAGGGATTTATCTCTGAGTGCTGGCCTGCAAGATACAGAGAGCTAAAACCCCCAAAGTCCTTTGGGATTAAACCCACCTGAACCCATCAGGGATTCCTGCTGGGAGGTTCTCCTGGGCTGCTGTGAGCTGGAGCAGCCCTCTCCCCCCTTTTCTGGTGCACACAACAATGCTGCCACACCAATAAAAGCTCAAATGGAGTTTTGGGGTCTGCTCACCCAAACCTGCTGCCTCCTCCCCTGAAGGAACTGGAAGGAAAAGGAGCATTGAGGAACTGCTCACCTGGGTGAATCCAAGCCTGGGGGGATGTCTCTGTCTTGAGGAAGGTGAGGAAGGCAGCCTGGCCCCCACCCACCACCTTTTCCACTCCCTGCTCACCTTCAAAGCCTGGCATTTAGCTCATCTCTGCTTCAGCCACTCAGGCTGTTAAGTGGGCACAGTTTCACTCCTAAAAGCCGTGTCGAGACCCTCTGGGAAACTTTTATCCTCATTTCAAGTGGAGTGCATTGTATTTCACGCCAGAGCTGTTCCCGTATCTGGAAACTTCTGGACTCACAAAGCTCATGAGAAACAGAAACAAACCCAGCAGAGAGGCTGGGTGACTCTCACCTCCACAGGAGGGACATCACCCGAATTTCTGGCTGAAAAACTCCTGCTTTGGAGGAAGAACATGCTTGACTTTGCCACCAGGTGCCAAAGGCAGCTGCTAAGTGTCACAGGAGTGAGGCAGGAGCCCAAAACCACGGCAGCAGGAGGAGGGAGCAGGGTGCTGCAGCATCACTGCCGGGTTCTGGGCTCGGGCAGAGCCCTGGAAATATCGATGGGACGCTGGCTGGAGGCCACTGCAGTGTTTGACCAGCTCACAGCTGGACACAGCAGATAACAGGAGAAAATTCAACCCCTTTTTCCCTCCCCTCACCTCTCCAGCAGGGCTGCCTCAAAAAGAGGAGGGAGGGAGGAAAGGAAGCCCAGTTAATGAGTTCTGCTGCTGTTCAGCAGCTTCCAGCCCTGCATCCGCCCAGGCTGGAGGTGCTGGGGATGTGGAGGTGCAGGATCAGGGGATCCCTGGCACAGGTGGGAGAGAGCCCAGGGAGCCAGGTGTGATTCCAGCTGGGGAGGAGCAGGAACAGAGCTCAGCCCCAGCTGGATCAGGGTGGGACTGAGCCCCCTGGGGCATCCCAGCCCCACTGAGGGGTGGCTGTGCTGCCCCATTAAGCAAAACCCCTTTTTTTCTGCCTCTGGTGTCTCACCCACCTCCAAAACACATCAGGACTGAGCCTGTGCTGCAGAAACCTGACTCCTGCAGGCCTCCCTCTCCACAGAGGTAATGCACCAGGCTGCATCTGATTTCTTCTCTCCCCTTGCAGCCCTTTCACCCTCCTTTCCCTATCTTGGAGGAGCAGATGCACCCATTCATAACCAAGCAGAAGAAAGTGTGAATTTGCCTTCCCCACTGCAGTGCAGCTGGCAAAGCACAGGAGGGAAAATGATGTTTTGCACGAATACAGAAATTATCTGCGCTGATCTTATTAGGCTTGAATGGGGAAGCGACAGAAAAATAAAGGAGGGAAGCGAAAGGCATTGTTTGGGTGTAGCAACATTATTGTTTATCCTCTCCAAGCACTCCATCATCCTAATCCCAGCATCTCCCACGGTGACAGGTCAGGAACAGAGATCTGTGAGGCTGCACGAAGCACAGCCTGCCTGAGGGATGCAAACCTGGCAAGGCAGCACCTCGGGGGAAGCCTCACCTGCAATTCCCAGGCAGCTCACAAACATTATCAGTGTTGAAAATATCCACGTGGCACCAGAGCACTGGGATAGGCAGGGGTGAGGGAGAAACAAAGGCTCAGGAACTCCCCAACCCACACCCTCACAGGGATATTCGTATTTATCACATGAATAAATCCCATGCCAAGGTGCCCAGGACACAAGAGCCAATTGCTTATGCTACAGGCAGCACAGCAACTCTGGCAAGTGCAGAAAAAACAATCACAAGGTGGAAATTCAAACAGAACACAAGTCACCTGCTATCTAAACGGGGGGAATTTGGCAAGTTTCCTCCTCAGCACTCACCACATCAAGGCTGCTCAATGATGCTAATTAAACAGGTCCCTCCCAGACACAGCCTGGAAGATTTACATCCCTCATTTGCATTTCTCAGTTAATTTTTCTTTCCTCCAAGGCACCATTTGAACGGCCACGGTGTGATTGCTTGGAGGGGTGTGATTTTGCAGGAGTGCCATTTGAAGATGAAGGGCTGTCCTGTCAGCAGCCCCAGGGCTGCTCCTCCCACCCCTGCTCTCCCACAGTGGGGCTCAGATGGGCACTGAGATTTTCTTGGGCTTGGTTTCACCAGCTGGGAAATAAAGAATGCTGGAATCAGCTGCTCTGGGTGATCCAGCTGCTGTCCCAGGGGCTGGGAATGGATCAGTCTGGGGATTCTTTTGAGGATGAGTCTCTGAAATACCCAGCAGCAGTGCAGCACCAGTCTCAGAGGTGTGATGTCTCCACCCAGCTCCCAAATCCAGTCCCAAAACCTGAGACCAGGGCAGCTCCAGGGGCTGGGACAGCAGAGCTGCAACAGAAATTTGTATAATTGCAAATAGCTGAAAGCAGCCAGGCTCCTGTGGGAATCTGTCAGCTCTGAAATGGCAGGTCAGTCACACTCGGGGGGAGGTGTCCCTGCCAGCAGCCCTCTCCTGATAAGGCTCTGATGAGCAGCAAGTCACCAGGCTGATAAGAAGTGGAAGGAGGTGACAGCTGGCATCGTGCTGCTGTCTGTTCTGCCCTGGAGTAAAGGCAAGGTCCTCATTCCTGCAATCCCAGCACTACCTGAACATGCTGCTGGCAGAGGAAATGGCCAGGGAGGAGTCTGGATGAGGAACTCAGGATGAACGTGTCCCACAAGGCGCTGACCCATCCCTGACCCAGCACCTGCTGGGAGTCTCGTTATGTGAGTGCAGCACCAGCCCTTCCAAAAGCTCCCCTGAGCTGTGTGTCCCTCACAGCCACCTGCAGAACGGGGCTGTGATGGGTCTGGGGGCAGTCTGGAGAGCAGTCTCCAAGGTGGGGAGGAACAAAGGGACGGGAGGAAGAAAAGGGAGAGGGGAACTGGTGAGACACCACCAGCCCTCTCCTCTGGAAGGAAACAACTTCTGGGAGGGGAGGGGAGCCAAGTTCAGTTTCACAGATGAACTCCAGAGGTTGTTTGCCAGTTTGTCTCACTGTCCAAGCCCTCCTGCAGGCTCTCCAGACCCAGCAGTGGCCAGAACCACGTTTCCCAAACGCCATCTGGTCACCCACGGGCTCTGGCCACGCCGAGCGCGCAGATGGCTCTGACAGGGGAAGCACTGCCCTCCCCTCCCAAAACAAAGCGTAAAAACCCAACAGGGGAGCCTGGCAGTCCACAGGCAGCGTTCCTGACTCGCAGAGATCCCACAGCTGACTCTCCCATCTGGTGGCTGTTGTCATGGCAAGCAGAGAGGGGAAGCAGCAGCACAAGAGCTGCTCGGTCCTTGACACACTCCATCCTTGGCCTGATGGCAGCTCCCCAGCAGAACAATCCCAACAGCAATTACCGAGGAGCTTTTAGGAAGCAAAAACAGATTAAAAAGCTATTTGAAACCTTGAGGCTGAATGCTGAGGGAACAGGAGAGCCAGGGCTGTGTGAGCTCAGCAAACAATGAGGAGACACAGAGACACTTCTTGGTGGGCCAGTTGAATGGAGCCTGCTTGTCACCGAGCCTCGGGGACAGCACTTGACAAAAGGACAATTGCTGCTGCTTTGTGAGTCTTGGTTGCAGTGTGGAAAACCTTCAGGGAAGGGCTGAGGAGCTGATCTGTGCCCCTGCCAGCACCAGCACCAGGCACAGAGGAGGGGACAAGACAAAAGGTGACTTTCAAGTGCAGGATTTGATTAAAGTCCAGCCACACCAGTCACAATTCCACTGGCTGGGTTATTGTCTTGCCTTGCCGGAGGATTTGGAGAGTATCTACAAAAAAAATCCTTTTTTTACTGTTTCACAAATGGCAAGGAGTTGTTACTGAGCAAAAGCTTTATTGTTTCCAGTAGGAAAACACCACATAAAAGTTGTGAGGGGTGGAGATGAGAACAAGAAAATAATAAACACAAATGACCAGAGCAGACTAAGCACATTCACTGAGCTCTTCTTGCCCACATTGAGCTGGCTCAAAAGACAGGTACAGATTTAGGATAATATTCCAAAAAAAGCCACAAAACACAACCAAGAGAATCACCACAAAGGGAAAAGTGGTCTTCAAAATAAAACAGTGCACAGAGCTGCAGATGTTCCTCTTTCAATTGTGCCTGGATCACATTGTCCAGGACCAGATCCTTCCCTCTGTCCAAGGAGTTTTTCCACAGCAGATTGAACAATTCTGGTTCAAACTCAGGTGGAATTACCCCATGGAGTTAAAACACAGAAGTAAGAAAGAAAAGGTTTCAGTCTCACTAGCACCAGAGCAACGTCAAATTTATCTCTGAGAGTGTTTTATAAAAGCTGGCCTCAGTTAAAAATCAAGCTGATGCCTCACAGTGGCACAGCAAGGATTGCCAGGCTCCTGTGCAGAGCTGGCACCCCTTGGTGTGGGAAATGAGAGTGGGAATGGGGACACGAGTGACCTGCCTGCCCTGCCCTGGAGTGAAGCACAGGGGACCCAAGGAGAGCTAGAAATGACACTCCCGATTTTAAAAGCTCTTTCCAACTCAGTGTAGGGCTGGTGATGAGAAAGGAAGAGCTTTAAAGAAAACAGAGTCAATTCCTAAAAGTCTTTTCCCTTCTCCTTCTGCTGTGGAATTAACTTTGGCTGGCAGGCCAGGCTGTCCGAGGCGCTGCAGTAACGAGCAAGACAAGCCTCACCTGGACTGCCAAAATCCTCAAGGCAAAACAGAACTCTTTTTGGTGCCTAAACACAGTGGAAACTGAAGACCCTACAGGCCTAAACACACTGGAAACTGAAGACCCTACAGCTCTGAGAAGAAACAGCCCTGAAACCACACCAGCACTTCAGCAAAAGCTGACAGCTGGAGTTCCTCTCTCAGACACAGCTGATGGTTTTGGCATTACCCATTCCACAGATGCAGTTAATGGCCAGGTTAACAGCAGACCACGCCATAAAACATCCCTCAGTGGAGAACAGCCTCATCCCTTGCTCTCTCCAACACTGATGGTGTGGACCTCACACTCAGTGGTTTCTTTTTCTGCCATCTCAGGGAGCCCAGGGGCTCCAAAGGTTTTGTTTCCATTTGTGAAAGGGCAGGAACAGACCACAGAGGAAGGGCTGGAAGCATTTCACCAGCAAGCTGCCACAGCACATGAACTGGGGCAGCAGTGAGGGAATGGCCCTCTGTTGGCCATGCTCATTTGGAAAGCAAGTCAGGGATTGATTTCCCATCTCCTGCCCGAGTGTTCCAGCACCCAATCTCATTTATCTTCATACTGCAGCCATTTGTAAGAACACACACTACATGCACACAAAGTGCCCCAGAGCAAAGGAAAACAGAACAAAAGAGAAATAACCAGGGGAAAGGCTGACATTAATGGGCACAAATTGCCTTTAACTCCGTGATTTCAGAGGGAACTTTTTGGAATCCTTTGTTTCTTCATAATAGACAGGTCAGCTCCAAAGCATTTCATAAAATCCACAGACTCCCAGTGTGGGTTTTGTTCAGGCCTTCAAAGATCTAATTGCTCTAGAGATGTGAGGTAATTTGATTTTTCCCATCTGTCAGGCCTTAGAGGGAAAATGTCCATTCTGGAGGATAAGCAGGACCAGGGCACGCAGTTTTCAACAGCCTGACTCATGATGACACCACCAGAGTCAGCCAGATGCTCAAGACTTCCAGGAAAAAGGCAAAAAAAAGGCCCTTGCTCATGTAAGGTGTGCACGTGGGAGGGGAATCTGCAGAGCTTTGCAGGATAAAGTCATTTGAAAGCTTTTATCCCATTTGGGCACTCACAGCCAGCTGGGCTGGGGCTGGGGGTGTGCTCCCCCCAGGAGCTGCAGCGAACACATCTCCCCTGACCCCCACCCTCCCATGAGCCAAGGGGAGTGAAAAAAACACAGCAAACTCCTTGGAGGGTTCCTTTACCCTGAGCAGAGAGGCAGGGAACAGGAGCACAGCTTCACCAGGTTCATCATCAGGAGCTTCTGGCTCCTGAAGCCCCCTCCAAACTCCAACCAGAACAAAACAATGACAGCAAACACAAGGAGCACCTTCCCCACGGGATCCACGGGCAAATCCCAGCCCCAGGCTCTCTGCTGGGGCTCTCAGAGGACTGGCAGGGGCTGTCCCAGCTGCCACCGTGCTGCCAGTGCCTGGCACAACGTCACCACTGGCAGCAGCTCCTGTCTGGAGTGGGATCTGAGGAGTGGCAGTGCTGGATCCAGGAAAAAGCAGCTCCATCTTCGCCCCCATCAGAGCCGTGTCCTGCTGTGGGCTCGTGGTTTGCCTTCAAAACAAACAAAGGACAAAGGTTTTGTTTGGAAAGCAGCAAAGGGGAGAGACTCCACACGGTTATTTCGTGTTGCTTTTTGTGTGCTCAGTGCCATTTTGAGAGCTCCCTAAAAATAATAAAGAGAACATCTATGCGTCATTAGTCCAGCAGTCAGGGCCCATTAGACTTGATTAAAGGAAGAAAAGCCAGGGGAAGGAAATGTGGAAAGGAGGAGAAATGAGGAGTTGTGCTGCTAGAAGTGCTCCTTCAGTAGGTGCTCCCCACGCCAGAGAGGAAGCCAAAGCTCAGCTCTGACAGATCTGCCATGAGATCTTCCTGCTCTGGGCCATGGACAGCAGGCACAGCACAGGGACAGCCCCAGAGCTGGGCACGGGCACTGCCCTGCTCTGCTCCAGATTTGTCTCCTGTTGGCTGAACAAACCTGAGCTGATCCCTTCAGGCCAAGCTCAGGCTCTGCTGGGACACACTGCTCCTCCTCTTGGAGAAAGGACAGGGGAATCACAGCATTCAGTGTCAATTGTTCAAGGCACCAGGAGTCCCAAAGCAAATTCCTCCCAGCAGCTGCTGCCTGACATCCCTGTTAAAAGACAGCCACGGAACCTCTCTGTGTGTTTACAAAGACTCCAAAATCCAGGCTTTTCACTTCTATCTTGCTGATTTCCCCTGCTCTTCCCTTCCCTGCTTTGTTTGCAAAGCTGACATCAACTCCTGCCCTTGGTGCTTTGTGCAAAATGCTGAATGGAAAGCTGGAGTGAATGTATTGCAGAGGGCAGAGAAGGAGTCTGAGGAGGTGGGGACAGGAGGCCAGACTGGCTGTTTGATCAAAGACCAGAGCACAGACCTCTGCAGGGGGAAAGAAGGCACAAAAATAGGAGTTTCATCCTCAGCAGCAGACTTGTTTCCTGATATATTGAGTGAAAGAGCTGAGAGAATGAATCTTTGTCATCCCTCTATTTTGAAGGAAGAAGCCTTCAATTTAGAACTCCATAAAGAGTTACAGGAGTAGTGAAAGTAATTTATTTTTTAGTTACTCAAGCCTTTATTTGCTGAACTCCAAGCCAGGCTTGAAAGAGCTGGAAATGTTTTGCTTCTACCACTCGAGGATGAAAATATTTTAATTCCCTCAAACACGGAAAGGGGCACAGGCTTCTCCTGAGGTTCATATTTACAAATGTATTGTATCTGGAATGCAAACTTTGAATCATTTCCTAATGCTGCCTCTACCCAAAGCTGTGTTTTATTTATAAGTACAGCAGGACCACTTGGTGCTCTGTGGATGTGAGGAGGCAGAGACAGCTCAAAGCTCCTCAGCCATGAAGGCACAATTCAATTTCTTCACTTTGGGGAAGACAGACAACTTATCCTCCTTGGCAGCAGGAAAACTCAATCCCAGTGAGCTCTGAGCAAAAGAGCAGTACCCAAAATGTGGTGAGGCAGCCAGTGAAGGGAGCAGAGGCTTGGATGGGTGGGGGTGAGGATCTTTCCTTCACATCTGATCCCTCTGTCCTTCCCAAACTGTGCCCTAAATGCAGGCACAGGGAGGAGCAGCAGGGATTTCCCACCTCTCCCAGCCTGCTGCAAAACCAACCCTGGAAATCCACACTAACAAGGAACAAGTCTGAAAACATTTAAGCAACTTTCTCACCAACCACAGGAAAACAAAAGTCAACTCCCCAAAGACTGCCATGAAGCAAGTAATTAAAGAAATTACTACCTCATTTGGAGCCTAATTACTGTTAGGACATATTTTTTTTTTCCCTTCCTACATGGAATGGAGTAGTCAGACCCACTGAAGCAAAATGTTACCTCCTCATGGTCCCTGAGGGAGCAAAGCAGACATCTGAGAAGAAGAATGGAAGTGAAAATAGAAGTTAATGCTTTAACTTCAAAGATGCCCAGAGAATTTCCTGCCACGACAATAATGCTGGATGGCTCTGCCTGGCTCATGTATTAACAGCTTGAATATTTATGAGCAAAAGTGGATGCCTAGCCCAGCCAGGGAGGCACTGAGCCCACAGAGAGACACCACCTCATTCCTAAATCCAGTCAATTCCTGAAAGACAGGACATAAATCCCCCCAAATTAGGGAGAGCTGGAAGCAGCACTCCCTGTCCATCTCCCTCAGCTCTGCTCAGCCTCTCCCAGCACAAAGGAGGCACCCAGGAGAAGGGTTCAGGCTGGACCTGGTGGCATCTGGGCATCTTTCCAGCAGGTCTCACCCCCTGCTTGCAGAGCAGAACATTTCTCACCCTCAGCAGGCAGTGCCACCCCCGTCTCAGCCCCCAGCCCCGTTTAACCTGGCTCTGTTGAAGTGCCAGCTGGTGCACCACTCTTTAAGTATTAATGATTTAGACAACACATTGGCAAGCAGGCAGAGATGGGGAGGCTGTGATTTGCACTCGCTCATTAGCTTCTCTCCTGGCTGCCTCTCAGACCTGATTCCAGCAGGAATCTGAGACTCTCCAGCCCCACAGCCCATGCCAGGCTCATTCCCCACTCCCCAGCAGCCAGCTGCTCGTGGAACAGCCAGCAGGATTCACCATTTCTGGGACAGATTCCTCAGAAGATGCTGAGAACTCCATCAGCTGGCACCCATCAGTGCAGAACTTGCTGCTGATCTGAGGGGGATGACTTTGGTTTCATTTACCCCCTGCAGCAGCCCCAAGCTCGGATTTGTTATCTCCATTAAAAGCTCTCCCTGGGCTAATGAAAACCACTGTAAGATATTGATTATTTCTTTGTTTCATTCTGTTTAATACTCCCCTTCCTTAATAAAAACATCATAATCAACACAAGTGAGGATTTTGCTCTTTTTTAAGGCATCTCTCAGCATCAGCTGTGCAGCCAGAACAAGGTGAGTCACCTGCCCTAGCTGGGAGCAAGTAAGAGGGAAAAGGAAGACTGTGCTTCTTCCATATGTGCAAATTTAATTTTTTTGTAGGATAAAACGTTCTTCAGCACAATGAGTGCGTGACCTTCCTCTTGAAAGCTATCACGTCAGAGCAGGCACCTCCAGGAACTGGAGCTTCAGAAGCAGAAGGAACACGGGGCTTTTGAAAGGCTTTGAGAGCAGGTGGTAAAAGAAAAAAAAATTAAAAATAATAAAACTGGCAGCCTCTCAACTCAGCACTCTTCTGAAACTTTGGCTCATGGGCTGAGGTTGCCTAAATCCCAGTGCAGCTCTGACAATGAGTCATTTTATGACAAACTCCAGGCTTCATTATCTGCCTCAGCAAAGCCCAGGCGGAGCTGGAGCAGTGCGCTGGAAACCTCCAACTTCTCCTCAAGAGCTCCTTGTCCTCCCCTGGCCAAAACCCTGCTGCTGGCTTGGTCTTCAGGCTGAAAGAGCCCAGGACTGTGAGGGCAGCTGCTTTTGCAGCACCTCTCCCCAGTTCCCTGCTCTGGAGGTGGCCTGGGATTTCAGGATGCTCTGCGAAGTCGCACTTGAGAGCGGAGTTAGAGCAGAGGTGAGAAAAGAAGTGCAAAGAAAGAACAACACCTGAGGTGATAATATGGAGCAAAAATTGCTCCTGACAGGGTGCTCTAAAGGTGAAGAAAATCATCTTTTAGCAGCCCAATTCTGCAGCTGAGGATCAGCAGTTGAAATGAGGAAGGATCTTTGCCCCTTGCTCTGCTTTTGGGGCAGAGCTTGGGGAATGTCCAAAAGGCAGGGAGATGCTGGGAACCCTGAATCCAGCACCCACCACTCTTTAAATACATCAACAGCAAGAGCAGCCTCTGTTTGTTGGCAAAGAGAGGCACCCAAAGTGCTGAAGTACTCACTGCTGATTTCCTGCCTCCCTGCCCGGATTTGGGGAGCCTGTACCAGAGCTCTGGTCTGAACAAAGCAGCCCCTTCTGCAGGAATATACTGAGAAAAAGATGACCCCAGACATAAGAAAGATCTTTACAGAAACTCCCCAGGCAGCCAACCTAGCTTAACCTTTTCCTTAGCAGGATCCTCTCTGCATCTCAGGGCCAACTTTAACTGGGCTCAGGAGATTGCTACAGTTTTCCTTTTTTTAAATATCAGCCCATGCTGCCTGTCACTTCTGCTCTCCCCCATCTACAGGCAGATCCCACTGGAAAGATTTGACCCCTTGTGCCAAGCTTTGCATATGGAGTTTTTAGCAGGAAAAAGGGGTTTTTTTTTCTTTTTTTTTGGCCTCTGAAATAGTGTTTGCACTGTCATGGCCAGGCAGATGTTGGCTCGAAGCTACAGAACACTGAGTACAAACACATTGTCCAGCAGTGGATCCATCCATCCATCAGAGGCAGCACCCAAAGGGTCACCTGCTGTCCACCAACACCATTCCAATCCCAAGGACAACCTGCAGCTCCTCTCCACCGGCAGCAGGAATCCACCCTCTCTAATCCTGCCCAACAAGAGCTTAAAATAAACCCCCCAGCCCAGGGCAGGCTCTAATCCAGGGGGAGGAAGGACAGAGCAGAAGAATCACTTGTTTGGTTTGTCTGGTGAAAAACTAAAAGAAAACTACAAGTTTTCTGGGAGCTGGGGAGGGAGGGAGGGAGAGCAGAGGAAAAATTTTGTGCTGCCTGTTTCTGGCAGGAAGCGTGAGGAGGGAGGGGGACCACAACTCCCTGGTGCACTGAAGGATGAACCTGCCTTCTCTAATCCAATTTATGCCTCAACATGGCCAGCACCAAGCAGGCTCAGGAAGAACAGGAGAGGCAGTTCAGAGGGCAGGAATGCTCAGGAGGGAGCAGGGCTGGATGATAACTTGAGGGGTTAGTGACTAAATTAGTGGGAGCTGCAGAGAGAACACATTTGCATCTCTTTCAGCTGCTTCAGGTGTGATAGCAGCCTCTGCTTTCCCAGTCACTTAATTGTTCTGAGGTTTTTGAGGGGGAAAAAGTGTCTTTCTTCTGCACTGCAGAGTTCTGGGAAGAGCCATGCTTGGCTTTAAGAGCAACCTCACTTCAGGAAAAATGTTACTCAGTCTCATAAAGCTGCTGGACTTTGCTTTGCTTCAGGAGGAGCTCAATCTGTTCTGCTGGCTCTGCAGGACACAGAGGAGCTCTGCAGGGCCACAGCCCCAGGCTCCGAGTGCTCCTGGCCGTGGGTGCAGGCAGCTCCCACCCCAGACCATTACTCATGATGCAGAAGAAGGTTTTGCATTCAGGGAAGAAGGTGTGACACTGCGACAGCATCTGCTAACACAAAGAAAAGAAGCAGAGAAAAGCGATCGCGGGGCCACAGCTTTCTGTGCCTCTGGGAAAGCACACAAAGCCTCTGGGAAAGCTGTGCTGCCAGGGAATCCAGCCCCAAAAAAGCAGGGATGTGCCCCGAGGTGGGGTGCAGCTTACCAGGGGTGCCGGTGTCGCTGTGGCGCCTGCCCGAGGCTCGGTCACTCCGGCCGCTCTCCGTGGGGCTGAGCTCGGCCCCCTGCTCGCTGCCCAGGCTGCTGTGGCTCCCCCACACCTGGGGGCACGGGGGGGTCCCCAGGGCTGTGCCCCTGGCCTGGCTGGGTCCCCTGGTGGGTGCTGCAGGGACAGGACAGAGATGCTGCTGAGGGCGTGGGAAGCGGGTGTTGTTGGGGAAGACGAAACAGGAAAGCCTTATAAATGTGATTGCCTAGCAAAAGATTTTGAGAACATGGAAACTATAAGCGAAGCAAGATTTAAATGAGAGCAGGCTTTGAGATATCTTAGTTACTGAGCAACTGGAAAGCAATGGTATGGCTGGCTGAAGGTAATCCCCTTTTGATGGAACAATCCCCTCTGCCTGCAGACAGGCCCAAGGGTCAGAGCATACCCTACTAGCTGGGCAGAAGGGGTCCAAAGAGCAGTTTTTAGGGTTTAAAATGTAACACAGTACGGTAATGTAATGATTCTTATAGGCCGTATGTAAATGCTGTAGGATTTGTATCTTGTACTAGATTGGCTAGTGAGAATTAGAATATTCAACGCAGAAGAAGATTTATGGTATTGTAACGGGAACTATTGGTTCATTCTCTCTTTACCACGCTCTTGCATTCATTCTCTTTACTCTTTCTCGCTCTCTCATTCTCTCCACCACTCTTTTACCTCTCTCTTTGGAGCCTGTTCAGAGCTGTGGCTGCAGCTCCCAGCAGGGCCCTGCACCCAGGCCCTGTGCAATAAACCACAGTTCCCTCTGCAATAAACCACAGTTCCCTCTGCAATAAACCACAGTTCCTTCTGCAATAAACCACAGTTCCCTCTGCAATAAACCACAGTTCCCTTTGCAATAAACCACACATTCCAGAGATCCCTTGTCTCGTCCGTCCTGACTGTCCTACCCTGCCACTCCTGCAGGCTGTGGGCACTGAGCCGGGTCCTACAGGAGCAGGAACATCCCAGCTCCAGCCAGGAGCCCTCAGGAGCAGGGTCAGCCCCAGGTCTGCTGCTCTGCTCCCAGGAAACACCAGTGATCCCAGTGCTGTGAAGCCAGGGGTGAGGAGCTGGTGCCAGCAGCTGTCACATTCACATTCTCTGAAAAATCCCTCCTCCCAGGATTTTTCTCCTGGGAAGCTGAGAAGCCTCAGAGAAAAAGGAAAACAATAATTATCTCATTTGCTTCTCCTGTGTTTTGCTCCTTTGGAATGTGTTTGGAGATTGTTTATCCAACAGGTGACTGTTCCCTTGGTTCCATGTGAATTGTTTTGTCTCTTTGGCCGACCAGTGCCAAGCTGTGTCAGGACTCTGGAAAGAGCCACAAGTTTTCATTATTATCCTTTTAGCCTTCTGTCTGTATCCTTTCTGTATTCTTTAGTATAGTTTAGTATAATATAATATAATATAATATAATATAATATAATATAATAATAAATTAGGCTTCTGAGAACATGGAGTCAGATTCATCACTCCTCCCTGTCACGAGGGACCCAGCAAATACAATAAGGAGCAGCTCCCAGCTGCTGGAATGCTGCAGGCCATGGAAGGAGCCAGGGAGAAATCCCAGGGAGAAAAGCTCAGACCCTCACCCAGCACAGCAGGCAGGGCAGCTGAGCCAAGAGCCAAACATTGGAGCACTTTTCACCTCCCACCCTCCAGCCACAAGGAACTGCAGCTCCTCACCCATTCCTGCTTGGAGCTTCCTCCCTTGAGAGCCTTTGGATCCCACGGGTTTGTCATCCAGGCTGGAGGAGCTGAGCTCTGAGTCGCTCTCGCTGTCACTGGAAACTGCTGCAGGGAAGACCAGGGGGAGGAGAGGAGAGAGCCACTTATCCACAACGTCCACAAACACTTCCCAGAGAGCCGCCAGATGGATGCAAATCAAACAGGAACCAACTCTGACTCCCTGCTCACCTGCTCCCTCTCCAAAGGAGACCCCACCTGCAGGTCCCCCACAGCTGCATGATGTGGTTTTACTCCTTGCAGATGACTGATAACTCTGGAAGGTGCAGACACCCCCAGGGCTTCTCTCCTAAAGCTGACAGGGACCATGGGGGTGCTCCTGTGCCACTCTCTGCTCCCACTGACCCATCCCAGCACCCCAGCAAGCCCCCTCCTCCTGGTATTTGCTGCCTCCCACCCCAAGTGACCCTCTAAGGGATGGTGCAGGGCTGGTTCCTGCTCAGCTGCACCTGCTCCACCCCTGGGTGATGTGGGCAGAGAGGCTGTTCCCCTCCAAGCTGCATTTCCAGCGTGGCAGGATCTCAGAGGAAAACACCAGATAAATCCTGAGCACATCCAACCATCCCCATCAGCAAATTCTGTTACTCCAGCATCCCCAAAGCTCCAAAGGGTCACTGCTTTTCCTCAAGGAGCCTCTTTTCCTGTCTCAAAGCTGCTTTTTTTCCTCTGTGTTTTTCTTCCCCCTGAATCCTGGCTCTCTTCCTGCTGCTTTCCACTCCCCATATTTTCCAGAAGAGCTGGAGAAGCCTCGTTTTGCCAGACACAGCTTCCCAAACTGGCAGGTTCTTTCCACTTTTCCATGCAATTATGCAAACACCTCTCCTGCTCACACTGGTGTAAAAGATAACTCGACTGACAGCTGCTCTGGGTAAAATAAAAATGGTGTTTTCCCCAATTCCTGGGTTTTTGTGGTGGTTTGATTGATCTCAGAACAGAAATGGTGGGGCTGAGGAGGAAGGTAATGGGAAAAAAATCTGGTTTTTGTTTGAGGGATTGCACTTCTCCATCTGAGCAGGCAGATACCAGCTCTCCTGGCAGCCACTTCAAACAGCAGGTCCCAACTCCTGGTGAAAAGTACAAAATCAGCCCACGAGGGATGTAAAGTAGGTGACACTGCAACCTGCAGCTCTCCTGTGGGAAAAGGAAGCCCCAATGATTTTTTTTTAGACCCACCAGGATGTCTCCAGAAGCTCACACTGCTGTGAAAAGTGATTTTCTCTGTGACTGAACAAACCCCAGCGTTTCTCCCAGTGCCCAGGCTCAGAGAGGGACGTGGGTGAAGGGGAACAAGGTGACAAGCATGGGGTAACACAGAGCTGTCATTTCATCTCTCCAAACCCCTCAGCACTCCCGAGGGCAGGAGGATGGGAATCCCTCCCCTTGCACAGAGCAGGAGCTGTCAAATATTCCTGCCAAGCACCTCTGCAGGCACTCCTGTATTCAAGGATCTGTACTACACAAAATATTTCATTTAAAAAAAAGAGGAATGAATACCTAAAGTCATGCTAACATCTCTGAGGATATTAAAGCTGGCAGCCAGTGTTATTGCAAAGCATTATTGAAGTTGCCCTGGCAGGCAGCTCCTCACACACACCCTGCACAGAAAAAGGCTCTTTTAAAAGCTGGGGGGCTGCAATGCTGGCTAAGAGCCTTCAAAGCAAAGGTTTGTCTAAAAAAACATCTTCATTACTACCTGGGAATTTCAGGTTCAGGAAAAACATCTTCAGAACTCCCTGGGAGAGGTGGGGAGTTCTATATAAACACTGTTAAAAACAATCCATACATACCAGAGTGGGTTTTTTTTCCTATATAATCCAAATCTCAGCTGCAAGACTCCTTCTGACCATCTTATTGCTCAATTCTCTCAGAAAATGAAGTCCTGGTCCACTTGGTCATCATCTTTATTTTTTTTTCTTTTTTTTGCTCTCCTGGATTCACAAAATCCATTTCCTCAGAACAGCTCCTTCCTCCATGAATCCTCTGAAAATGCTGGGAGCCAGGATTTATTTGGAGAAGGCCCCAGTGAATCAGTGGAGGTGACTTTAGCTGCCTGTCCTCCTGCCATTCAGCAGCTCAGAGAGAACCAGCACAAGAGGAAGAAAATATTAATGACTCGAAGGCACTCTCACCACAGGACCAGCCCTGTCTGCTCTCATTTCCTCTGCTGCCAATAAGAGTGTCTTTTACTCACTGCACCAAAGTCTCCCTTTCAGGTAATCCTTCATGCAAACCTTCTGCTGGCACTTTCCAGAGCCCAGAAGTATTAAATCTGGTGTTCCAGCAGTTGCTGATATATCAATAAGAATTGTTGGACAGCTGTTCTTTCAGAGGATGGAACAGATTTATCCCTATCTCCATCTGACTGGGAAAAGAAAAAAAAAAAAAGAAAAAAAAGAAAAAAAAAGCTCATAAAACAAAATCTGCCGAGATAAAACTTGCTAGAAAAGCAATATTTCCCCAGGGAATGGGTCACTCACTGGGAGCCTGGAGCCCTGCAGCTGCTGGCAGAGCCCAGCTCCCTCCACACGTGGCTCAATCCCCAAGCCAGGGGCACCCAGGGGATGGTGAAGGACAACTGCTGGCTGTTCTACCCCAGAGACAAATCAGGACACGGGGAGGCTGTGCTGAGCCAAGGGGAAGGAGCACTTGGCTGGGGCTGGGAGCTGGTGTTAAATGTGTGTTTTTGGCACAGGAAGAGCCATCCCAGCTCCCCGGTGCTGCCAGCGCAGGGCAGGGCCCAGCCTGGCACACACACAGCCCTTGGCACCTCCTGCAGCTGCCAGAAACAGCAAAAGCACGTGGGAATCACAGCTCCAGCACAGCCCCAGGATGAGCACAGTCCCTGAGCAGGGCTGCCCTGCAGCACCCAGATTTTTGGCAAGCACAGAGAGCGGGGAGGGCGACAGCTTCCTGGTCACTGCAGGTGGGGAAGTGAGAGAAAATGAGGATTTTTACAGCCCGGGGTCCCACTGAGGGCAGCTCCCCTGCCAGATCACACCCTGTGCCCCTCCAAGAAGAGGTGACTGGACCCAGCCCTTGTCCCTTTCAGGAGCAGCACAAGTTGCAGCTTTGCCACTGCAAAGTTGGCAAGTTGGGTGTCTCCTTGGTGGCCTGCAGACGCTCCCCAGCACATCCCTCTCTGCTCCATCCCTCGGGGATTTGGCCACTGCATCCCCCCTTGCCCAACTGCTGCTCCCGCGCCTCTGGCACATCCCATGACTTGGCAACAGGGATGGAGCAGGAAAATCCCCCAGGGACCAGCAGGCAGCCCTCCTGCCAAAGAGTGCAGCAGCTCAGGGATCACACTTCTGTTTGCTTCCCACCTTTTTCCTGCACAACTCAGAGCCTGGATGAGGAAAACCCTGCTGCTCTTGCTCCCTCCTCCTGACCCAGTGCAGAATCCCACCCACATTCCAGCACATGGAGCAGAGAGCTGCTGCCCAGCAAAAAGAAATATTGCTGCTATTCTCCTCCTGACAATACATTTGTGCCTTAATTAATAGCAGGGTTCCCATGGCAACTGCTTGTTTATAACAGAAAAACTAAAGGCACCAGCAAATCCCAGTGTCAGCGAGCACAGGAGAAATACTGGGCGTGCAAAAATAAAACTTCTGCCTTCCACCCTCCTGCAGTGGGAGCAAATTCCCAGGTTCTGGCACTGATCCCTCCCTTTGGAGGGGGAAAAAGGGACTCCTGAAGTTTGTCCCATCTCTGCTGCACGGCAGCTCCTGGCATGGAGGGTGCCCAGGGGCTGTGGCAGGACTGGGCTGGCCCCACCTGAAGAGCTCAGAGCTGGCTCCTTCAGCACATCAGAGACCAGCAGAGGGGCTGGACAGGGCTTGGCCAAGATGATGGGAACCCCGGGGAGAGCAGCCTGTCAGAGGCAGGAGTGTTAAATGCCAGAGCTCATTCCCAGGAACATCCTGCCAAGCAAGCTCCGGGGCTGTGCTCCGAGCTGCAAGGACGTGTCTGGGGGAGCGTGCAGGAGGTGTGAGCTGACAAATGCCATCAGCCAGGCAGGGGGAACCAGCTCAGCCCAGCTCCAGCTGCAGAGTCACCGTGGCAGTATCACGGATCCACATCTCCACGGGGGAAGGAGGCTGGAGATGTGGATCTCCACGGCAGAGCTGGGGGATGACAAACAGCAGGAGCCCCAGCACTGGCAGCTTCAAAGGAGGGAAAAGGAGGGGGGAGATGCACAAGCTCCCAGCTCCAGAGATGAATTACAGCCTGCAGTGCCCACTGAAAGCTGGCCAGAGGACAGGCAGCCTCACAGAGAAGGGCAACAGGGAAAAAAAAAGCACCAGAAAATAAAGCCATAAATTAATATTACCCAAGCCATAAAGCAGCAGCCAGACAAACATCAGAGAGCAGGGACAGAGGCAGCTCACCACCCACATCAAAGCTTACCAAAGGTCACTTTGCTGTCCTCCCCCTGCTCCTGCCTGTATTTATGGGGAAGCCTTCTCCAAAAAACAGAAATCAGCCGAAAAGCTGAACTAAGCAGCAGGCCAGGCCTGGGCTCAACAGCTTCAACTCTTAATGTGAACAAAAAACAACCTCATCAATCAGTCCCTCTGCTAAGACAACTCCTTCCAAGCATCTCCTGGAGGGCAACACAACCATCTACCATTGATCTAATTTGTCTTTAATTACAAAAGTTACAGTAGGGCTGGGAGTGCTTTCTTAACTGGGCCCTGAAGAGCAGCTTTGTAAACCCAAGGCTCCTGAGGTTTCTTTATTAAAAGGTTATTTCCCCCTGCACTTCTGCTAAGTGGAGGAGTGCATGCAGCTGGTTCACTCGAGAGGTCTTCTCCAGCTGAGGGGATCTAACAGCAAAAAACAGAAGGGGAGAGGCCAGACAGTTCTGCTAATCCACACAGAGAGAAAGGAAATCAAAGCAGACTGGCAGCAGCTCTGATTCTGCAGCACTCACATGCTGGCAGAGCAATTCCTAACCCAGCTCACAGTGACTTGAGGAATCTGCCCAGCAGAGCAGCAGAAACGAGGAGCAGGGAGGGAGGGAATGGGCCACTGGGTCAGCCTTGGCTGCACAGTGCTGTCCTGCAGTGGCACAGTCCCTGGAGATCAGCAGGAGCAGCTCCTCTCTGTTCCATGGCTGCGTAGTGAAGGAGAAGGAATGAAAAACAGTGGGGTGAGGGCTGCAAGGAATGGAGGAAAGCAGGGGTGGAGTGTAGGACAGGCACTCCAGGAGGACTGGGACCAATCTGGGTCACCAACCTGCACTTAAATATCAGCGAATCCTCCAAAAACCACGGAACTCCAACATCCACGTGGGGAACACGCCACACCTCGTGGGACAACACCTCTAACAGACAACTTCCCTGACTGCTGGGAAGCAAGAGGAGAAGGCAGCTCCTTCTGCAACCCTTCCTGGGGTGGGAGAACCAACCTTTTCCCCTGGCCCAGGTGAAGGAGCGGCTGCTCCCGACGCTCTCGGGCTCGGCCGCCTCGCCCTGCCAGGGCTGGCCCTGCAGCTCCAGGGCTCTGCTGCTGCTCTTCAAGGGCGTGATGTACTTGGGCAGCCCTCTGTAGAACCACGCCCCAGACCTCTTCCAGACCTGCCAGAGACACAGACAGGACACCTTAAGCTGGGTTTTTACAGCGAAATGAGCTCCCCATCAAGCTCGGCCGAGCCGCTCGCTCCCAATCCCAAATTCCTGCCCAGATTCGCCTCTGTCCTCCTTCCACAGCTGAAAAATCCCAGCTGTGAGGAAGCAGCAGGTACAGATGGAAGGAGGAGCAGAAGGTGATGGCAGAAGTGCTGCCTCATGCTGGACCTGCAGCACAACCCCAGTGCTCATCTCACAGAGCAATTCAGGCCAAGCCAGGTCATGTAACGAGCTTGAAAACCCCAGAATGAGAACAACACTCAAATAACCTGAACATGCAGCAGGAAATGGACCTCGAGCACTAAACTGTAATATCTGCTGTAAGAACAGCCTCTCCTCTCCAATTTAGCTTTAATGCAGCTTATGATGAAGGCACTCTATTAAGTATATTTAATATAAAGCGTGCTGTAAGCCAGGGGAAGGGAGAAGGGTGGCAGCTCAGACAAGGAGAAATGGCCTCGTACAAACCTAATTCTTGTGTGCCTTCCAGCAGCCTGATAATGAGCTAATGACACAGCCAGGGCAAAAATAAGTTAACATAGTAAAAATATCATTTTTTACTTCTGGCACTTCTGCTCAGAGTGAAGGAGATCATCAGTGTTCCCACGATCATCCAAGGTCCCAAAGCACTTTACACACAGTTTCATCACGATGGCAGTGGGTGCAAATGCAGATATCCCTAATTGCAGCAACACATTTGCAATTTGCCTTTAGAGCTTAATGAAAGCAGAGGGCAGTGACAAAACCTGACATTCAGGAGGACACCTGTAGTGACAAAACCTGACATTGAAAAAGCAGGACAGCAGCAGCACCACTACACTGATGGCTGCCTGGTTCCCAGAGCCACCAAGAGAGCTCAAATCTCTGTGTTTGGGGTCTTGAAAGCCAAGTGCAGGTGATCTGAATGCAGAGGGGGAGCTGGGAATGTGGTTTTTAAAGAAATCCACCCCGCAGGAGAAGAAAGCAGAGCGCTGCTGTGACCCAGCACACGTGCAAGGGGGAGGCTCGTGCATCACAGCAGGGTCTGCAAACCAGCAGGTGAGAGCATCCTGCAGCTCCACCAACGTTCTCCTGCTGGGTAACCACCCAGCAGGAGGGTGAGTCTGCCATCCAGGCAAAAAGCTGGGAAGCCAATTTCCCCCAAGACTGCAAGTTGTTGTTCTGCAGAGGGGGTTTGGCAGGCAGGACACCTCAGCAGCTCCTTCTCCTCCGTGCCAACAGCCAAAGTGACCCAGCCTGGCAAGGCACAGGCTGACACAGCTCCTTCTGTCCCTTCTGCTGGCACGTGGGGACTCGCAGCAGTTGGTGCAGTGTGTCAAACAGCACATGGCAGATCAGCACAGGGACCCTGCAGGAACAGGCTCTGCTTGCTGAGAATCAAGAAATGCAACAGATTTTGAAGTGCGGGACAGACATCTCTGCACAGAGCTCAGGTACACGTGGCCCGTGCAGGAGCTGCAGGCTGGGCAAGCCCAGGGGTCCCTGAGGAAGGCTGGAGGTTTTGGGAGCAGCAGGAGAACAGGGACGGGGCTGGAAATTGTCCATCCCTGACACACGCTGGGGATCCGGTGCACACACACCTTCCCTGGATGAACTGCTGGGGAGGAAACAGCCCTCTGGTACAGCCACTCTCTGAACAGACCTTGCAACATCTGTAATTTAATTTGAAGCACTGGAGAGACCTATTATCTTCAGGCGAGCTCCAATTTAGACACACCATAAAACCAATCAGACACAGCACGGGTGGCTGGAACAAAGGCTGGTCACCCCCAGGTTCCTCACTACCCCAAAGCAAGTCGTTACAGAAAGAGTTAATGACATAACACCCCCAGCTCTGATGTGGTAATACTACTATAAAATTGATTCTCTGCATACATATTCCCTTTAAATTGGTGCTTCTAATAGAGTTTGGTCCTATTATCGCAGCAGCGAAATTGTTTTGAAATCAGCTCCGAAATAACTGCAGCAAGATGCTGTCCCCTGGATGGATTCAGTCCCTCTGGCCCTCCAGGTTGGCAGCACAGCCCATCCCAAAGCACCAGGGATCACATCCTGCTCTGCACATGGGGCAGTTTGAGCTCAAAACTCCATGTTTTGATCCAAGGTTGATGTTGTTGACTGCTATTGATGGGATTTGATTGATGGCCAGAGTGGCCTGACAGCAAAGTCCTTGCTTGATTTTAGATTAATACAACTGTAACAGAGCCTTGAGAATAAAATACTTGTTTACCAGCAGGAGTTTACTCTTACCAAGGAAGGGAGGATGCACATTCAGGTGAAATTTGTTCCCCACAGCAGCCTGAGTTTGGGTGGAGCTGGAATGTCACCAGGGAGAGGGACAGCCATGGCCATGACAGATAAATGCCTTTTACAACCCTGATAATATTCCCATTAAAGCTGCATCAAGCCATCATTGCAGCTATGGAATGACACACGCAGAAGCAGATGGGGATTTTATCGAGCATTTTCAAGTGCAGCCTGGAAATGGGACCTGACAGAGAATCACTGGGCCCTGGTGAGACTCATGTTGCTGCTCTGAGCATACAAGTGCTAAAACAAGCTCCTGAAGAGGGAAAACATTAGGGCTTGCTGATAAAGAGGTGGATCACAGCTGAGGGAATCACAACAAACACTTGCAGTCTCCCCAGAGCCCTCCTCACCAAACCACATCCCCCAAACAGAGATGCTTAGAAAAGAGCTCTGCTGCAAAGCCACATTTTGCTCCACCATCTCCTGCCCGTGCCATGCAGCGTTCCCACCCTGCAGCCCTTTCCTCTACAGCAATTTGGGCTCGGTGACAAAGCCACGTTTTGCTCTATCACCTCCTGCTCATGCCAGCTCCCACCCTGCAGCCCTTTTTCACAGCGACCTGGGCTCGGTGAGAGGAAAACCACCACTTTTACCTTCCCACGCTGACACCACCAATACCAAAAGGTGGGGAAGCAGCTTCCTGTGGGCTACAGCCAGGAAAAAGGCACCTGCAGATGCAGCCACCCTGGGAGGAGCTGCTGGCATGCCCTGCCTGCAGCACAGCCCCTCTCTCTGTCCCAGCTCTCCAGCACGGCCCTGGTACTGCTGGGGAGAGCCAGCGCTCCTCAGCCTCGTTATCTGCATTCATCTGCCTTTCCATAACACAGAGATTTCCAATTACATTATTTACAGCAAGCTGCTGTCGACTCCCACATTGGGCACTTGAGGATGAAGGAAATTAAAAGGCAGTGGAATTACCATTCCAAGCTTTGTTTCTGGAATAGCAAAATCCATCGCCCCCCTGACCCCGACGTTTCTCAAGCTGCAGTGCCTGCCAGCCTTCAACCATTTATCATCCCCCATTCAATCAGGCCTCTTTTTTTTTTTTTTCTCCCACCCGTGGCTCTATTCTAGAGGACACTATTTTGAGTCTAACTACTCGCTGCCACCCCCAAAATAATATGGCAGAGGCTATTGATGAGTTCTTTCAATTGCAAACAGGTGCACATCGCTCCTATTCAATCCAGAGTCACCCAAAATAAACACCCTTCTCCATCCGTGGGGTGTTTTGCCAGGAAATCGTCACGCCAGGCAGGAATAACCCCAAGCTATGTTGCTTTACAGTGTTCCAAGTGGTAGGAGTGGATATTTGAAAAGGGAAGCCCCGGGGGCAAAAGGGGAGGAGATGACTCTGCTCCTCCCTTTGCGTGGTTTGTTGTGATGAACTGAGAAATGCAGCCAGCCTTGAAAATGCTGTGTAGTGGAGGAGAAGGAATGAAAAGGAAAGTGAAGCAGAGAGGGCAAATTAAAACTTTTAACAGGTCCCGGGTAGCTGACACTCTCTTTCATATTCGAGGGAGTTTAAGAAAAAAAGCTTCCCCCCCACCCCACTTAAACTGCTTTCATTATCCTTACAATTCTGGATGTGTCAATTCAAATGTAAATGTGCACAAACGCTTCCAAGACGATTTTAATTACAATGATAGCATGGCTAATTATGGATATATATATAAAAATATATGTATAAGGGGTAATTCAGGAAGGTGCACTGCAGAATCTGGTGCTACCAGTCAAAATAAGGCTGTGCAGAGAGTTAAAGGGCTGGGCAGGGATGCGACAAAACCCAGCAGGTCCCTTTTCCCCTTCAGGCCAGGAGGTGACAGGCAGATTTCGGCCAGGCACAGCTAATTCAGGATGGGCAGTGCTGCTGTGCCAGAGGCCTGGCAGCAGGGAATCCTTCCAGCTGTGGATTTACCAGCAGCACTGCTGCCAGCCAAGTTCTGCTGCTGCAACCTTTGCGCTGCAGGAGCCGCTCCCCTTCTGCCCCGGGATCTCATTCCTGGGGAGTTCCACTGCAGACCCACAGCCCGTGCTGGCTGCAGCCAGGATCAGCATCCCTGAGCTCCCCATGGGATCCTGCAGGATCCTCTGACTGCTGGAAGGTGAAGCAAGATCAAAGAAAGGAGCAGGGAAGGAGGAAGGGAGATTCTTGCCCTCAGAAGTGAACGTGAGCGTGGCTGAATTTGGTTCTACCTTTGCTTGCAGGAGCACTAAACCACAACCCACAGCATCCAAAGACACTGTGAAGGAAAAAACACCCACAGAATCCTGGAAAAACCAAAGGAGGGTTTTCCACAGCTCCCTCTGCAAACAGCTGGGACAAATGCCTCGGGAGGGGTGCAGGTGAGGTCTGGTGGTGAGGCACTGATGGTGTGAGGCTGCTGGGGGATGTTCCCTTTGCAGACACAGCCCCTCGCCCTGCCCATCCCCTGCTGCTCTGTCTGGGATGCCTGGATGCAGGCAGAATCCCAGGAAGCAGCAGGCAGAGCCCATCCCTCGCCTCCACTCTCCAGAAATAAGAGCGGATCGCGGCTCTGCAGCACAGCCCTCCCAGAGGAGCCTCCCAGGGAGACAGAAAGCAGCAGAGAGGCTGAGGACAGGATTCCCAGAGGGATCTGTGGGCACCAAGCACTGGAGAACTGATGTTTCCACAGCTGGCTTTGAGCCAGGCTGGGTGATGGTTTAATCACAACCAAGGCTGCAAAAGGGGGACCCTAACCCCAACCTCAACCCTAATGCATCACTAAACTTCTGCTGGCTCAATTCCAGCCTGCAGGGATAAATAATAACACGGGAAATGAAGGGATGAGGAAGTGTGGACAATGCCACAGGCTGCAGCTGTTAGATGGTGCATGGGATGTCCAGCCCCAAGCAGCCCCAGATCCTGCTGGGCCACATTTATTCTGATTTACCTCAACTCCCTTGGCCAAGGTTTCTCTAATTCTCAGTTCCCAAACCCCCAAAATAAAGGCAGGGCGTGTAGGAAGACACAGGGGATGGATGATTTGATGTCTGTGTGCCCTCACTGTCACCCTTCCAACCTTCTCCTGCTCAGGGCACCAGCAGCAGCATGAATAAGAAAGGAGACAGACTTGAACCCACCTTAAAGGGAATTGGAAAATAAAGCAGAAGCTAAGGGTTGAGAGGCAAGTCGAGGCTGTGATTTAGTCTAAGAAGGAAAGGTCCATCCATTTTCCTCAGGCATGCACTTTGGCTGTATCTCAGGGCTCACAGAGTGAGAGCTGGAGGTTATCATACCCACACATAACACACGCTGGACACATTGATATTCTCTGCCCACTGACCAGGTTACTTATTTTTTAAGAAATAGGAAAAAAACCCACAGTGGTACAGAGAGATTGAAAAAAACCCAACAGAATAAAGGAAATAAAGCAAATTTTAGTCCCTGCATTTCCCTGCAGAGTGCAAAGAATACCTGCACCTGCCTCGCTCTCTATTTTGGGATCTCTATCTGGAATTCAAAACATCTAGATGATTCAGTGTATCAAATTGTTATCAAAATCCAGGGAGCTGGAATGCTCTCTTCCTGCCCTACCCACACTGCTGCTGATAATTTCAATTGTCAGCATCCACGTATCCCTCATTTTACCTGAACATGGACTTTGGGGGTGCTCCCACACACACAAAAAAAATCCCTCCAATGTAAAACCTAAGCAATGCAAAGTTTCCACAACTAATTAAAAAAAAAAAAATTCAGCACCTCCAACACCTGCACAAACACTCTCACTACACTTCAAAAATTGATTTAGCAGAGCACCCAGGTTACACAGCTGGGTGCAGTTTGGTCTGAAATAGCTGGACTGGATTGATGCTCAAGGACCACAAGCCAAAGCCCAAAATAAATTGATGGGAACAAGTGAAAATCCATCTGTAATCACAGAACAAATTCACAGACTTCACTTCAGCACAGAGCAGCGAGCCCTGATGTTGGTGGATGCTGGCTGGCAGACAAGAATTGAGGCAGCCCATTACTTTTTTTTTTTTTTTTTGCAGTGTAAAGTCAAGGATGAAGGATATAAAAATTTAGAGACCTGCATTAGAAGTCTCACACACTGGCAAGTTATGGGATTTTGAAGGCAGGGAGGAAAACAGATTTAAAGGCTGCAATTCTGGTTATTTTTAGTGGGACAAATTATGCTCTACATCTCTCAAGCTGTATTAAAAAAAAAAACAGTTAGCCAAGTTTATTTGTCACAGAGTGAGGAGGGTGTAAGGGAACAATCTCTTTATGGCCAGAGCTAGAAAAATCCCACAAAGTCAGGCTCCAAGTGTGGTTTTTCCCCTTCACTCCCTCATAAAACAAAGTTGTCACCACTGCGTGTGTTTGAGCCTGCCTGGCCTCCAGCCAAGCCTCCCAAATCCCATTTTCTGCCTTCCAAGGCCCAGGGAAGAGCCCACACATGCTGTGCACAGATTTGGGGTGGGCAGGGGGATGCTGCTGAGCCCCAGCTCCCCACAGCTGTGTTTTACCTCTCTCTGCTCACTGCAGATCTTGCACAACCACAGGGGACGTTTCTGGGCTCCGACAGCTTCTATCCCACACTTGGTGCAAACTTTCTGAAACAAGGAGAGAGAAAAAAAGGAAGAAAGAAAACAAAAAGAGAGAGGTGGTGTTAGCAGCTCCCCACAGCCTTTGAGGGAGAGAAGGTTGGGAAGCAACAGCTCTGCTCTGCTCTCCTTAAAAACCTAACCCACGGCACAAATTCCCTGTTTTTCCTGGAGAACCCCTGACTGCAGGAAGATGCTGCGGGGCTGTAAGGACAGGAGACAAAGCACAAATCCACAGCACAGCCCTTGACTCCAGGGAGAGGAGAGAACTGGGCAGGGCAAATCAAACCCCACCACCCACAGGTGTATTTGCAGAGCTGCTTTTTTACTGCCCTGAATCCTAATCCCCAGTCTCTGTAAGCAGGCAGGAGTGCAGGATTGGGAATGTTCTCCTCCCTCCTCTCACACACACGTGTTGAATCTCACATTTTCCCCCCCATCCCAGCACACTGTTCTTGATCTGGGGCTGTTTAGCAGGTGGGCATGGCCATGGTTACACACATTTCCTGAACTCTGATGGCTCTGCACAGCCCTTTCTGCTGTCTCTGCTGGCATCCCAAGCCATTTACAGCCCAAATCTCCCAACATTACATAATGAAGCTGATGCCTATCAGCCCTGGCAGTGCAGCTGGAATGAGAAATGGGATGAATCCTTTGATCCTCACAGAGGAAAAGCCACTCAACAAGAGGAGAGCAAAAGCTTGCTGAGATATACCTGAGGATTGGATTCACACATCCCCCACACCAGGCTGCTCCTGTGCCCAGGGATGAAGGTCTCATCTTCCCCATCCCACTATTCCTGCCCTCATCCTCATCCTCCCAGAGAAATAATGAACAACCTGTTGAGCCTGGTGCACCAACCCTCCCCATGGTGCTTCCCAAGCCAAGGGGCACTGGCAGATTCAGCCACAGACCACCCAAAAGACCCCAAACTCTCCCTCCCACAACCCAAACCCCGAGGGAGCAGCTCAGCCTGGAATCCCCTCAAAAATCCCAATTCCCACACGGATAGCACATTCAAACGCTCCCTCTAGTGGAAATTCCCAACCGATTTTACTCCCAGCCACGAATTCTGAAAAATCCCAACATTAAAACGGTGTTTTCCTCCTCTCCTTCTCTGCAGAGTAGCTGGGAAATTGAGCATCACCCAGAACCCCTCGGAAGAAGACATAAAAATCAAGGGCATTAAATGCAGCCCCATTTCTCATTAAACACCAGACAAAGCACTTTCCTCTCCCACTCATCCTTCACCTTTTACACACACATATCAATCCCCTCTGCATGGTAAAGCACCTTGGGCTTTGTCTCACTCCTGCTGTTGTTAACACATCTGGCTTTGCACACCCCTTGGTCTTGCCACAATGCCTTTACTTCCCAGATAATAAAAAGCAATATTAAAAGTATTCTTTCCAAAGCAGGAAGTGGCACTTAGAAGATCCATCAGAAGTGCAGAACCTCTGTTCAGCAGGAGCCATTTACCTTGCTGAAGGTAAATTCTTTGCTGTGTTTCAGGTGCATCATTACAATTCCTGGCATTGAATTAAATGTGCTGCAATGACACGGTACCAGAGCAGCGCCTGCCAGAAAAATATGAACTTTAAAAAAAATTCATAATTCCCTGACAAATTGCTTATTGCACGCAGCACTCCATGAGTGATGGATATCCCTGGACAAGAGGGAACAAGCAGTTCACTCTGTGCGCTGCTGAAGGGTTGGCTGTTCCCTGAGTTTACTCCACAACATTAAAAAGAAGAAGGGGAGAAGCCCAGGGCACCCAGGCAGAATTGCCTTGGGCTGGCACAGAGCTGAAAAGTGCAGCTAGTCTGAAAGCAGCTGCAAAATGCACCCTGGAAAAGTAGGATCTCACTTAAATCTACCTGGATATGAATGCTGCTGAACTGCCCAGCAGACTCCAGACAAAAGGGAATAAAATCAAATAAATAAAAATTAAAAAAAAAATCCAGCTTTTCTCTGGGGTTTTCTGGTCACAGCCCTCCTCAGGGCAGGCTCACACTGTCCCACCAGCTGAGGGTCACTCCTAAAGGGACAGGGCTGGGAAGTGTCTGAAGCAGCCCCTGCCTCCTCAACAGTGCTCAGGGTTCACAGGAAATTGGCTAAAAAGCCCCATGGCAACGTGGCTTAGCTGGCTCCTGACAAGGTGAGGGCAGAACTGCCACGGGAAGAAGGCAGGAATAGAGCACATCCTGTTATTCCACATGCCTGAAATACAGGAAACAGCCAAGAATCCCCTGCCTGTCCCCTGACCCTTTGTTGTCCACAGTGCACAGAGACCACGCTGCTCCCACCAAACCCAGCCTTTCACTCCCCACTGCTGCTCCCTTCCACACCCCTTCCCTAAAAGCTGCTTCCCCCATGGTTTAGGAGCCAGGGGCTCCAAGATTTGTGTTTCCTTCCCCAGGCACTGCCTTAGAAGGAATTTTCTGCACGATCCCAGCGATTTCTGCAGCTCCCCGTGGAGGAACCTCCTCTGCACGAGGGCTGTGTCCCACAAATCCAGCAGTGCCACAGAAGGCTGTCCCCCATGTCCAGCCACCAGTCCATGGCAAAGCAGCAGGTTCTACCCAGCAGAAACTCTCCAGCACCCAGCAGGTTTCCTCACCTCGCCACAGGTGACACGCTGGCATGAAGGAACTCCCAGAGGGGAGTCCCCGGGGAAGATGGGCTTCAAGAGCAGGAAAAGCAGCCTCCCAGCAGAGGCAGGAGGAGGTGGTTGCCTCGGAGATAATAATCTCCACAGCAATACAGATTAACCCCTCAGCTGTGGAGCCAAGAGCAGCAGGAACCATCCCTGGGGTGCTGGAGAGCAGCAACACACGCAACACAGGCACTCCCTGAGGCTCAGGGCTGGAAAACTTGCACTGCTTTGGAGCTTGAGGATGGACTTGAGTCCTCCTGGAAGGTCTCAGGGCAGACCTTGCAAAGCTCACAGACTCTGTGGTGAGCTGTCTCTGATGGCTGCACACTCCTGCCCCTTGTCCCACGTTGCAAACCCCAAAACTCCAGCTGGGAGATGCAGAGGGGGCTGGCACAGCCCATCCCAGCACGGAGGGCAGCTCAGGCACTTTGGGATCCTGAGGAGTCTCTTATTATCCTGAGGAATCTCTTACTATCACCAGGATCCTGAGGGATCTCTTACTATCACCAGGATCCTGAGGAATCTCTTACTATCACCAGGATCCTGAGGAATCTCTTACTATCACCAGGATCCTGAGGAATCTCTTACTATCACCAGGATCTTGAGGAATCTCTTACTATCACCAGGATCCTGAGGACTCTCTTACTATCACCAGGATCCTGAGGGATCTCTTACTATCACCAGGATCCTGAGGGATCTCTTACTATCACCAAGATCCTGAGGAATCTCTTATTATCACCAGGATCCTGAGGATTCTCTTATTATCACCAGGATCCTGAGGATTCTCTTACTATCACCAGGCTGCCACAGAAAACTCGATGGTCTGACAGCACCAGTGAGAACAAAACGACCCTGCAGAGCTCTCCAGCCTCCAAGGGCCTGGTGGTGTTTTCCTAGAGAATCCTGCTGCCAGGAGCAGGCTCGTGTGAGCAAACCCACCTTTTTGCAGTCCTGGCAGAAGACAGAGGAGCTGCCCAGCAGCCCCAGCATCTCCCCACAGAGCAGGCACTGCGAGAGGCCGTTCCCCATGGCGTTCTTCCTCATGTTCTCCAGCCTCTCCACCAGGCGCCTGTGGGCACGAGGCAGAGCAGGGTCACAGCACTGCAGGAAAAACTTGAAGTGCTCAGAGCAGGCCAAGTCAGAAAGCACTGGGAAAGGGAAAAGGAGCTAAACCTGCCAAGCTCTCTCCATTTCCCATCCCCCTGAAAGCAGCAGGGCAGGCACTGACTTGCCCACGTCCCATTAGGAGCAGGAAGGCCAGGCTGAAGGCCAAAGACCAAAATGAGCCTGGCTGTGGCACAGGAATGGCACTAACTGCTCCCTGCTCCCTTCCACAGCCCATTTGGAAGACAGGAAGCACATATGCATGCACAACGTCTGCAACAGCAGGGCTGGGAGAGGGCAGGAAGGCAGGACAGGCAATTAGGATGCAGGGTGTGGAGAGCACGCAGAGCGAGGTTGCTCTGCCATGAGATCACTGCTTGGCAACCTTCAGGCCATCTGCAGAGGGGGACAGCAGCAGCCAGGCCATTTTTCAGCACCAGCAGCAGGAGGGAGTGACCCTGCCACCCATGAATCCCACTCTCATTAGTGCTAATGCCCCATCCACCAGGGCCCCCTTGGAGAGCAAGGCAAGGGCTGCCCGTGGTGGGCAGGTCAGGCTGCACAGCCAGAGAGAGCCATCATTAGTGGATTTATGATCCTCGACTCGGACTCTGGCACAAAAGAACTCCTGGGAGCTGACAAAAGGCATTTCAGAGAACGCCTCGCCGCAGGAGCTGCACGGGGAGCACTTGCTGCAGCTCCAGCAGCAAGCACACAGCAGCAGGCAGGTCCTCAGGGTCACTGGCTGCTGCTGGGGTCCCCCACTCATCACAAAAACATCACTGCCACTCCTCGTTAGCCCTCGCTAACGAGCTCTGCACAGGGAAGCAGAGAAGCAGGAATCTGGGCCTGCTGGACACGGGCTGGGAGTCGCTGGGCTTTGCTGTCTCACGAACACAAACCCTGCTGGGAAATGCTGCAGGGCTGCCCTGCTCTAAGGCAGGCAGCGTGGGATGATCACACAGAGCTCAGGCCAGACCTCCAGCAGGCCTGGGAGCAAATGGGAACCTGCAGCAGCAAAAGGATGCCTGTAAATTAAATAATTCAAGCTAGCAAACCCCATCCAGAGGGCTCAGCCAACTAGAACATCAACTCATTCTCTGCTCCAGGCAAAATCCCAGGGGCCTGGTGTGGACAAGGGAAAACCTGACTGCACTGCCAGCAGTGATCCTGAGCCACCCACACCCTGGGCACAGCCCAGCCTCTCCCAGAGCCCCTGCCTCAGCACCACCTGCATTTTCCAAGGACTGTCACGGCTGCAGCCTCAGCAGCCCCCAAGGCTCAAAGAAAGCACAAAAAGACTCCAGCAAGAAGGAAAACACGACATCCTCCCCAATGGTCATCCCCTCCAAACAAGCAGCTTGGGAGGGGAAAACCACTGACCTAAGGGATGCTCTGAGTGATGGAGGCTGAGCCCAGGCAGCTGGGAGAGCCAGTCCTGCCTTTGTGACCTTTTCTGGGCAGGGAAGGGACAGGAGCGTGGCCGTACCCGACGCGCTGCTGCTCCACCACGTCCAGCTGCTCTGCCTTGCGGATCACTCCCAGGATGACCTCAAGCTCCTTGGGGCTCAGAGCCTGCATCTTCCTCTGCTTCTCAGTCTGGAATGTGTGCACTGACCAGCCCGTCTGGAGCCTGTGGGAGGGGGTGGAGGGCAGGACTCAGCTGGGGAGGGGAGCACAAAGCCCCTGCCCTGCAGAGTCACGGCAGCTCCCACCAGGGAATGCTGTTCCACGCCTAAAGCCCAAAGCAGGAGGTTCCTCTCACTGAGCACATTTCCACACCACCCTCCCATCAGCAATGAGTTGCTGTGCTGCCTCTCCCTGCCCTCTGCCCTCCCTTTCTGCTGCTGTTTGTGTTTCACCACTGCAAGCCCCCGTTCCTGTCTGTCCCTAAAGCAGCAGCACCCCTGGGGCTGCCTCTCCTGGGCATTCCCTCACACAGGTGGCTGCTGGTGCCGGAGCAAACTCCCAAACGCAGGGATCACCTGCAGCCTCCTCCCTGCAGGATCCCACATCCCTCAGTTCAAACACACAAATCTCTGGGCACGCCTGGAAACACAAATTTGGCACCATCCTCCCTTGGTCTGGCCCAGGTTCACACGAGGACTGCTGCAAACCCCCCGTGCCTCACATGCAGCAGCTGATGCTTCTCCTTGGCTCACTTGGCAGCAGGCAGGAGCTTTCACAGCTCAATTAATTAATTACCATTCAGGAGGGGTTTGGAGGTCACTGGATAAACTTATGGCTGCAAGGAGGATGCACTCCTGGGCACCACTGCCTTGCTGGGGAGGTGGCACTGGGGTGCCCAGCCAGGCAGCCCCCTCAAATCATGGGGTGTTCCCCTATTTTCTAACACTGCAGCAGCAGCTGAGCCCAGGAGTTCAGGCAAGAGCAGAGGTGGCACAGTCCCAGCTGCCAGGGAATGAAAACATCCAAGAAAAATGCACTCCTAGAGCTTGACTCATCCCCATCCTTTTAGTCCTTAGGTTGTGCAGTAATTTTAACTTCGGGGAAAACGAGAACTAATGACAAGTTCCTAAAACAAAAGGGTGCTGGCAGCTGGGGAATGCCATCAATTATATTTATCAATTATCTTTAGGGTGCTGCAGAAATCCGAGGCTGCCTCCAACCCTTCCTTTCACCCAGGGGAGGGCTGTGGGATGGACTCCCAGGGGTGCAGGGTGAGTGCAAGAGCCCAGAGACACCAGGAAAGCTGTCAAGGCAGAGCTGAGGGTGGAAGGGGAGGAGGAGGAGGAGGGTGGGGAGGACTCACTTGGCTCTCAGGGCCAGCTGTCGGTCGTTGGGGCAAACCCAGGGGCCCGTCCCGCTGCCAAAAATCATCTCAGCCATGGCCCCAGCCTGGGGAGGGGTGGGGTGGCAGGAATCACACCTGGAAGAAGCAAACAGAGGTGATCTGCCAGCACCACACACAGTGGGAGCAGCCAGACTCACCCACGGACAGTGACAAAAACATACCATCACCCTCACAAAATATAAGCTAATAAATACCTTCAGATACCTTGAAGGCAAGGCTGGAAGTTTAGATTTTATGGTAGACTCTGGGGAGAAAAAAAAAAAAAGTCAGACACTCTTTGTCAGCCCTGATTTTTCATTTCAAACTAGAGAAAAGCGTTGTCTGTAAAAATAATCCCTGCCTCCCCACCTCCAGAGCCCCAGCGCTGCAGTTCTGACAGAGAAAGCCACTCCAAAGGACACAAAGGAGCTACAGTTGCCTTTTTTTTAACCTCTTAATGGGGTAACAAACAAAAACCCACGCAACAATCAGCATGAATAGTGGCAAGTCATTTCCTTCATTAAAACTGCCTCCATAATAGCCTGATATTTATAACTCCAGCCTACAATAGCAGCTTGTTTGCATTCTCTGATGCTCAAGACAGCACCTCCTGTAGCAGGTCTCCTGCTGTGGCTCCTGTCCCTGGCATGGTCACAGCAGTGTTCAGTGAAAATTCCACTGAACTGATCAGGAAAGGCAGCAAGAACCAACTTCCAGACGCTCATGGGAGAAACATCCCCCAAAGAGACTCTGAGCAGTTCTGAGCCCCATCAGCAGCTCAGATGAATGGAAAGCACCAAGGGACAGGCACAGCCAAAAGATTTCAATGGATGCTGAACTAGGCTTGATGCACTGAGCTTTTAACCAGCTGGATTTGCCCTCCAGCAGAGCGAGTGTCTCACCAGCCCTAACGCACAAATTCCCAGGTATTAATGCTTGTCCCCAGCACAGACACTTGCCAGCTTTGAAACCCTTCCTGCTGGGCAGAGATAACGTGTTTAATGCTGGTTGGCAAGCAGGAACCAGCTCCTGGTTGATACCCAGGTGTATCACCTGCCAGCCGTGCTGGAGTTCCCAAGCAAACTCTTTTTTTCCCAGCCTCACTCCCCAGCAGGGCTGCAGCCACCCCTGCTGTCTGCTGCTGCCACGCTGAGCTCTGTGCTGCTGTGCCAGCCTGGTGGCCTTGGCCCCCTCACACAGAGCTTGTGCACATCAAACCCTCCCTGCACATCAAAATCATCCCCCAGCACAGAAACACCAGCCTGGGGCAGAGGACTGACAGCTCCCTCCTGCCAAACCCCCCCGAGCCAAAATCAACCGGTTCCCTCCTCTCTGGCCATCCCAGTTTCTGGGAAGAGCCTGAAAATGCAGCGCTTACAACAGGCAGGAGGGGAGAGGGGAAATTCCACACAGATTTCTTTCAGTGCAAGGGGAAATGTGTGTAGAAGAGGGGAAGGCTCAGCAGAGTCTGACTTCTGCAAAGTGAGGCGTGGGGGAAATGGGAAAGCTGCAGGAAGCAGGGCTGAGGCAGGAAGGACAGACAGGAATGTCACACAGGATTTTTTTAAACCTTTACCACTTCAGTGATGGCTTTTGAAAGAGAAGAAAACCTTGAACCCCGGCACTGACTGCTCTCCCTGCTCTGCTCAGTGCCACACACTGGGTTTGCATTTCCATTCAGCGCCAGAACACCTCCTGCTCTTTTAATCTTCCTGACAATCTCCTGCGAGGAGAGAACAGGAGAACACCCTCCCCACTCCCATCCCACAGTGCTCACACCCAGGGGAGCAATCAGGCATGAACAGCACAAGAACACAGAGGCTCCCACCCTCAGGCCTGAGTTAGAAGCAGAGAAAAGCTACAATTGCACACAGAATGGCTGACCTGGGATTTTCCAGAGATTTCCCAAGCCTGTGATGTGTGGTTACAGGATTATATGCATATGTAGCCCCCCACACAAATGCATATATTAAATTACTCCTCAGCTGCACCATGAATTCCTCCCTCCCACTCTGAACACCTGAAGAACAGCACAGCCCACACTCTGTGTCCATGCAGGGCTCCAGGCAAGCAGCCTGTGCTGGCTTGGGGGGGTCTTTGGAATAAAAGCTAGAGCTGGAGATGAGCCCCACAGCACAGCCAGGGCAGAGGAGTTTGCTTTGCCAGCAGCTCTCAGGGTGGAAAGCAGTGCTGGAAGCATCAGCCCCTCCTCAGCAGAGCTTTATCTGCTCCACCAGAGCTGCAGGCGAGTCAGAACAGAGCACATGAGCTGAGCGTTTTTCTCAGGAGAGGCTCAAAGGCATTCTCCAGCCTCACAGCACAGTGAGCTTTGCTCAGCGTGACTGCACGAAAACAAGCAATGTCATGGTCCTTTGCCTCTTGTTACTCAGCACAAGCTCCCTGTCCTCCCCCTGCCCTGAGCAGCGTCTGCAAAGAGAGAATTCAAACAAAACGCAGCCTAAAGAGCCACCAGATCCCAAAAGAGTCTTCAGAGAGATTATTCCCTGAAATATTTACAGGATGTGCCGTCTCCTCTGGTGAGATCTGCTGGTTTTCCACTTTTGCCTCTGGAAAAAGCCTGGTGGGGACACACCTCGAGGAAGGAAAGAGGAATGGGACTGCAGGGCATGGTCTGCTGGGGAAAGGCAGGGCTGGAGGGAAAGGACTGTTTCTCGTGGGTGTGGGAATGATGCCAGAGGAGTGGAAGGCACGGAGCATCTTCTCTCTTATCTCAGTACAGGACAAGAAGTGCAGGGAAATCAGAAACACCCAGATAGCAAAACCACACCAGCCTGGGGAGTTGTTTCCGTGGGCTGTGGCGAAACATCCCCCTCCTGCAGTGTTGCATTTTCCCTCAAAACTACTCCAGTTAGCACCAAGCCATCCCCTCCCTCTCCTCTCCTCTCAACAAACTAACGAAGGGTAGAAGCAGCCAGTCTCTCCTGGTGAGAGAGCAAGAGAAACCCACAGCTCCTGGCCCACCTCAGGTGCCCTGCACACAGGTGACAGCAAAGCACGAGCACTTCATGGCACAGAAAAACCTCCCGCTCCAGGCTTCCGCTTTTTACCTGAATTCACAACTAAAAGGGGAGCTCTTATCGATATTCTGCGACCTGCTGTAAAACCACTCCACCTGCTCATTCCTTTCCTGTGATGGAGGAAGTCATGTGAGACAAAACCTCATTAAATGTGAGTGCAGCTGGCTGCCCTTGGCACAGCAGCCTTGGCACAGCAGTGCCCTGCAGGGCCAGGGGCATCCTGGAGGATGCAGACCCTGCTGCAGCTCGGATGCGGCTCCTTCTCTGCTGTCTCCACGAAAAGATTTGTACTCTGGCAACCAGAATTCAGAACACAACTTCAGTCTGGGAGGGAGAAGCCTTCCAGTGGGCCTGAGTGAAGGGAGCAGTGGCAGGCACAGCCCTCGGACATGATGCTCTTCAAAGAATTGCTGGGAAAGAATCGGGGTTTTCTCAGCAGAACATCAACGTGAGCATCATTTATTTGAATTTTACCTCAACAACAGCACAGACACAGCAGGTTGTACCTGCCACCTCACCTGCTGCAAGAGGCCTAAGGGAGAATATAACAGCACAGCAATATTTATATAGGGGATTTTTTAATTTATATATTTATTAAGGGAGAATATAACAGCACAGAACACCCTCCCAGCCCCCAGACATTCCTGGATCATGCACTGCCTGACCCAGCCTGCAGCTCTGTTTAACACCCTCAACATTTTCCTGCCCCAGATTTACCAGCTTGCCTTTCCAGCATGGTCTCACCACACCGAGCCCCTTCCCCACTCCTCCACCTCAGACATTTTGACTTCACCCTGAGCACACCAAAGCTGAAACTGAAGGGTTTGGCCGACCCTGAGGTGCTTGTGGCACAAAAAGCTCCTCGTGCAGCGACAGCACAGCCTGCCCAGCCCTCCTGCAGCTGTGCCCAAAAAGCATCAATTCCTCAGAGCCCTGCAAAGACAAAAAATCCTACACAGCCCCACGAGGAGGCCTCCAGTCAGCTTTCATTTGCCTGCCTATTTCAGCTGAGCAGCTCGTGTCTAGATTAATTTGTTTTCATAGCAAATTAATTAGATGATGACTTTTTTTTTTTTTAAATACTTCATTTTACAAAAATCAAAATGAAGCAGTTGGCTGGAGCCAAGCTCCCAATTCCCAAGCTGTGTAATTACCTCACCTGCTCCCAGGGCATCACCTCCCCCAGGATTCCCAGGTACCTGCTGGCCCTTTTTCCCTCCAAGAAATCAGTGTTGTGAAAAATGCTAATTACTTGGGCTAAAATTTTAAAAGTTTAATAGTATAAAAATAGTAATAAAAAATTAGAGCAATAAGAATTTGGACAATCAGAGTTAGGACAATAAAAAGGTAAAGAACTATGAACGTTTGGATGTTTTCTTCAAAAAAGCATGTCTGCTAACAAAGGATTAACTTCTAAATCCTTTTTAGGATTTAGAAGTTAGTATATAATATATATATAATATATAATTTTAGGATTTAGAATTTAATATATAATATATATAATATATAATTTAGAAGTTAATATAATATACAAACTATATTTTCATATTCCTGTATGAATATGAAAATATATATTCATACATTTTATACATTATGCAAACATTCTTTTTAAACTAGGGAGTTTTTTGTTTATTGTCAACTCCCCCCCACTTCATCTTGTAAATTATGACTTGGCTCTGTGGAGTCTGTAAGGAGGTAGGAGTTTGGTTCTTCTCAATAAGGAGGTAGTAATTTTTCTCTTTGGGATTTTAGTGTCCTGTTGTTGTTATCTCTGTATGAATAATTTCTTGATTATCTTATCCGTTCCTTGAGCTAGTTAGAAAAGTATCTTTCATCACACAGTTTCTATTTCAACATTATCTTACAGCCTAAAACTATATTTAACACACCACTTAAAAGAATTAATACAGCATAACTTTCTAACACAACACATATAATATTCATTTTAATATTTGCAAAAAAGCCAACCATACAATCCTCATTTTCCACAGTGTAATCACCTCCTGCTCTGCAGCCAGACCCCATTAGCCCCGGGAAACCTTGGCAACTGAGGAGTGTTTGCTGGTGTTGCCATGGCACGGGGCAAATGAGGGGCAGGGATTGATAAGGTGAACCCAGCCCAGCAGCAGGAAGGTTATTTGCTGCAGCCACTGCTCTTCCCCTGTGGTTTAAAACCCCCCAGCTGTATTTCAGAGCTGGTTTGAAGTGGCAGGAGAGCCCTCGGGGCTGTAGGAAATGCAGAGTTTTGGCTTTGATGGTCTGGAGCCAGAGCAAGGCTGAGTCAGGGCTTGGAGTTTTTTTTCCTCACACCTGAACCACCTGGAGCTGCTCATTCACACCCACATCCAGCAGTGCCACAGCCCCTTCAGCAGGAGCCTGCTGTGGGCACCAAAAAATGCTGGAAAATTACTTTATAAGGGCTAAGCAGAGCCAGGAGATCCCCAGCACCTCTCTCAGGTCTTGGCATTCCTTACCAACCCTCAGCAGCAGATGGAGAGACAGGAGGCACAGGGAACCCAGGGATCAGAGCTGACACAGGGATCCAACGGGATCAGAGCTAACACGGGGATCCAACGGAATCAGAGCTGACACAGGGATCCAGTGGGATCAGAGCTGACACAGGGATCTAATGGGATCAGAGCTGACACAGGGATCCAGTGGGATCAGAGCTGACACAGGGATCCAATGGGATCAGAGCTGACACAGGGATCCAGTGGGATCAGAGCTGACACAGAGAATCCAATGGAATCAGCTGACAGAGAATCCAGTGGGATCAGAGCTGACTTGCAGCCCAGGCCAAAACAAACACCACAAAGCTTTGCCAAGCTTGGGGACAACAGCTTAAGGACCCAATCAGTCAGACTTTCCCCTGAAAGCTCAATCTAAGCAGCATCAGCGCCAGCAAAACGGGGACAACCTCCTTCAGATCCTCATTGAGGCTGGCCCAGCCCAAATCAAACACCAGCTGGGAGGTGTCCTTATGGTGAAAGGCCAAGCTGGTAAAGAAGTGGGTGAGCATGAGGTTTGGAGGGGAAAACCAAGAAGTTTCCTCTCCACCAGAGCTGCTTCCCAATCCCAGCAGCAGCAGCAAGAAGCCAAACTGCTTTTAAGATGCAGCTTATAAAGAGTTTTTAAAATACAATGCCCTGGAGGTCCATGCCAGTCCTGTGAGTGGGAAGATAAAATCAGCTCGACAGGAAAGCCGACATCCAGCACCAACAATTCTTTATTAACGAGAGGCACTCGTTAGCGTGGCTACCTGAGATATGGTGAGCTAAAAAAAAGAAAAATAAAAAAAAAAAGAAAAACCCAAAAAAACCAAACAGGTTTTGCCAAAGCAAAGCAGCCTCCAGGTGCCCAAGCACCCCTTGATGCTGGGGAGGAAAGCCAGCACTGTTCCACCTGCCAAGGTGTATCTGTATTTATCAGACTTTGGACCCATTTCCTCCTGATCCCCAGCCAGGCAGGTGCCTTATGCAAAGTGAATAATTCATGAAGACAGCAGGCTCTTTCCGACTCGAAGTTCGGGGCAGGTTGATCTGGCGTAGGCCTGGGAGAAGCAAATTAGCATCTAAATGGCCAATTAGAGAAACTCATTTCACTATTCCGATATGCTAAAAAGCTGGGGAGGCCTGAGGCTGGAGGCTGGCAGCGTGGCACCTCCCAGCCTCCAGAGAAGCATCAGGTTTCTTAGAAAGAATTGGGCAGAGGGAAGTGCTGAGCACAGGCCAGCTTTGTCAAGGAATCCCGTGCAGAAGAGGAGCCTCGTGCCAGGCTGTTTCACGGGAACTCCAGTGAAGCAGGAAAAGAACAGCTCGTGGCCGTGGAGAAGCCCTGCTGAGCAGCCAGGCCTTGCCAAAAAATTCCCTGTCCAAAGAGCCACAGGCCTGCTGGCACATCTGGGGGATGCAATAGCTTTTCTCGGCATCCTTAGGGTGTAATACTGGTTTTAGGCACCCTCTGAACAACACCACAAACGAGGCTTTTATCACCCTGGACATCGTTGCTATGAGCACAAAGAAAGCCGTGGACTTTGACCAGGTGCTGGAGAGCACCTGAGCCAACCTGCAGCACCCCAAAAACGCCGAGGGTGGGCACAGCACATCGCTGTTCCCTCACCCATCACCTAAATCCCAGGACAATCCAGCCTCCCACGGGCACACGTGGCTTCTCCCACCTCCCAAACTCCCAAAAGCAGGACGTGCCTGGTAACTTTTCCACACATCCCTCTCACCTCCCACCTCTGGCTCGTTTCCCTCCACATCTTTGCCACTTACAGTTAATTCCCTTCAGGAGCCCGAATCCCACCTGAATTCCCAGAAGGGCTGGGAAGGGGCGGCGGAGCTCCCAGGACACATCCCGGCCACCTCCCAGCTGCTCCCGGAGCCTTTCAGGGAACTCTCCCCCTCCTCTGGGTGTCCCTGGTCCCTCCAAGCCGCTCCCATTCCCAGAACCCACAAACCCCAAACCCTCCAAGCTGCTCCCCATTCCCAGAACCCACAAACCCCGAACCCCCCAAACTTCTCCCCATTCCCTGAGCCCACAAACCCCGAACCCTCCAAACTGCTCCCCAGTCCCAGAACCCACAAACCCCAAACCCTCCAAGCCGCTCTCCATTCCCAGAACCAACAAACTCCAAACCCCTCCAAGCTGCTCCCATTCCCTGAGCCCACAAACCCAGAACCCCCCAAACTTCTCCCCGTTCCCAGAACCCACAAACCCCGAACCCCTCAAACTTCTCCCCGTTCCCAGAACCCACAAACTCCGAACCCCCCAAACTTCTCTCCGTTCCCAGAACCCAAAAACCCCGCACCCCCCAAGCTTCTCCCCGTTCCCAGAACCCACAAACCCCGGGCACGCCGCTTCCCCTCCCGGTGCCCGGCAGCCGCTGAATCTCAGCTCAAACTCCGCCCGGAGCGGCCCAAACCGAGCCGAGTTAGGCTGAGCCGAGCCGAGCCGAGCCGAGCCGAGCCGAGCCGAGCCGCCCCCCGCACCCACCTGCGCTCCGGCCCCAGCGGCGCTCGCTGCGCGGAGCCGCTGCCCCGGCGGGACGAGGCGGAAACGGAGCCGCACCTGCGCCCGCCCCCGCCCGCCCTCCGCCCCCGCGGGGCCGCGCGTCCCCTGCTGGTGTCCGGAGCGGCTCCGCCAGATGTGCGCTGGGAGCGGCTGGAGGGATGTGGGCACAGCCAGATGTGGAGAGAGAGAGGCTGGAAGGATGTGGGCACAGCCAGATGTGGAGAGAGAGCGGCTGGAGGGATGTGGGCACAGCCAGATGTGGATAGGGAGAGGCTGGAGGGATGTGGGCACCACCAGATGTGTATAAGGAGGGCCTGGAGGGATGTGGGCACAGCCAGATGTGGATAGGGAGAGGCTGGAGGGATGTGGGCACAGCCAGATGTGGATAGGGGGAGGCTGGAGGAATGTGGGCACAACCAGATGTGACCTGGGAGTGGCTGGAGGGATGTGGGCACAGCCAGATGTGACCTGGGAGAGGCTGGAGGGATGTAGGCACAGCCAGATGTGACCTGGGAGTGGCTGGAGGGATATGGGCACAGCCAGATGTGCCCCAGGGCCCGTGTGAGGCTCCAGGCACTGCCAGATGTTCAGCAGGAGCAGAACAGGGCTGTGGGCACAGCCAGATGGGATCCAGGTGAGGCTCAGGGGGATGTGGGCACAGCCAGATGTGCCCCAGAACCTTTTCTGAGCTGTGGGCAGTGCCAGATGTGCATCCCAAAACAGAGGAAGAACCCACGGGAAAAATACACCCAACCATAAACAAGGAAAGGTGGTACCAAAACAAACCCCGAAAAAGACCAAACACAAAGTTTCCCCAAACAATAACAACAAAAAATACCCACCCAAAACAGAAACAAAACAAACAAAACTACCCAACCAAACAAACCACAAACCCACACAAACAAAATAAACCCCCCAACAGCCAGAAAAAGAAAAAAAAAAAAAACCAAAACAAAAACCAAACCAACCCAAAATCCACACAAGAAACAAACAAAAACCCAACCCCAACAAAAAAGGAACTTTGCAGGGATTAAAAAAAATGTTCACACCAAGAGCAGAACAAGGACACCTGCCAGGCCTGGGACAACCACAGAGGGCTCAGACCTTTTAAAACTGAAGGACCCAAACCTCCTGAGCAATCCCAATTACAGACATTGCTGGTAATAGCAGCAAAATTTGGCTTTGTGGAGGAATGCTCCAGGATCCCTGGGATGCTGTGGTGAGTCAGCAGCAAATCACAGGAACACAATTATTCCTTTGCACCAGAACACAGGAATTTGGGCTCCTTACTGTCTAAATGTCCAGTTGATGCTGTGAGTGAATTTGCCATGTGACAGGAAGGGATGGGGGGAAATGGCAGAGGGGAAAGAGAAAGGAGGAGAAAATAAATTGTGTTTTTACTGCCCTTTCAGAGCTGGCTCTTGAGAGATCTGGAGCCTCTGCAAATGCTCTCACCTGCACACATCCAGCAGCCCTCAGGGTCAGCTCAGGGACCCTCAGCCACCTTGCACCTGAATCAAGCTCAAGTCTAAGCAGATATTTTTCTTTCTGGTTCAGGCAACTGTTGAAAAATACATCAGAGGGAGCATTTTGCATGAACACAGAGCCTGTAGCTCTGTGGAAGAAAACACTTGATGATGACATTTCGCACCAGGGTAGTTCTTCCACACAGTCAATAATATAAATAAATTAAACACACGGTTCAGCCAACTTCAGGAAGAAGATAAATTACCTTATTTAACCAGCTGTGCTGGCAGGGAAATGACACACATCTCAGAGCCTGCATCCATCCTGCTGTTGAATTTGCTTGTCAGGATCCCCACAGATGCTCCAGAATCTGCAAGGTTGGGCCTTGGCAGCCGGGTGCCACAGAGAATAAATGTGACGTTACATTAAAAAAAATTTAAAGGCTAAATACAGGTTTTATCTTCGATAGCACCGAGTCAATTTTTAATAGACTCGTTTCTCAGAAGCCAGGCACTTCCAGTTCCACCCAAAGAACCCTTCAAAGTCTCTCTTTTATCGATGATGGGTTTTGCTGAATTATTCACCAGATCACAGCTGCCAGAGATTTGAAATATCCCCGTGACAAGGACAATGAGGGATAACAGCCTCCTCCTGCAGGCTCACCAGTGCTGCTGGCAGAGGCACCGTGCATGCCCTCAGCTGATCCCTTCTCCCCTCCTGTGGCACCTCAGGCTGGGATGTTCCTCAAGGAATGGCAAAGAAGGAGCAGCTTTTTGGAGAGGTTAAACTCGTGGGTGTGGTGCCCTGCAGAGGAGCCACAGGTGCTTAAAAGCAGCTTTATTGTACAGCAGAATGGTCCGAGCTGGAAGAATCCTGGAATGCTCCAGGATTCCCAGTTGGACACTGGGCTGGTGAACACCAGGAGGTCAGACTGGCTGGATCCTTATTTTGAACAGCCATTTCCCAGGAAAACAGGAGCAAGGAGCTGTCTGGCACTGCTTCCCCATCTGCCTGACTGCCCCAGCTCGGTTCAGCAGCCTCACAATTCACAGCAAGAAGTCCAGGGCTTTTCTCCAAGCTGTTGCTCTGATTGCAATCCTCTGATTCAATTTGTGTTCGTCCCTCTAATTACCTCCCCTTAATAAAATGTCAATGATTCTGTCCCTAATCTGAACCAAAAAGGTCTTGTTTACAGAGCACACCTGCTCAAGGGTGTACAAGACAAAGCAAACGCTGGAAGAATACTGATGCTTCACAGCAAAATCTGCTTATTTTTAAACCTGTTTTAAAGAAAAATTCCCAATTCTGATCCACATTTTGCTTGCATGGGCAAGGCTCAGGTGTAATTCTCCTTTCCTTGTTCACACTGAGCCTGCAGCACCCACAAGATCATTTCACAAGGCTTCCTTCGTAGCCCATGTGTAGATCCATGCAAAACTTCTGTGCCTCTGTGGCACAGGAAAATGATGCACATTTGGGAATAAACTGAGAAATTTAGAGAAATTTCTCTGTGTAGTTGTATTCAAAGTCAAAAAGTGCACCAGGGTTTGCCTGGGGATGATGCCCTTTCAGGATAAGCTGATCTGCTGCCAGGGGCACCCCAGCTCCCAGCCCCTGCAGCAGCAGGTGGGGCAGGTCCACCAGGAGAACACTGCTCCTACCTCTGCTGGCATTCCAGGGAAAAGCTGTCAGAAGATGATTTTCTTTACAGGCAGCTCAGGCCAGCAGCTCCCCCTGGGCTCTAATTTTGGCTGGCGAGTCAGGTTTTATCGTAATAAAATTAACAACCACCGCCACTTGTCATTAGCAACAAGCAATCCCCTTCCAAAAATACCGCGCTGCCTCCCCAGTCTGGATGAATTATTTACACCCCATCACTGCTGCTGCTGTTTCCTTCTCTTCTGTCCTGTGTCACTGTCCCTTTTATCCACAGGCAGGCTTTGGGGACCCTCTGGCTGCTGTCCAGCATCAGCAATCACCATCCCTGGGCAGGAGAGCATCGGTGGGAGCAGGAGCCTGATGCCACCACCTGTCCCAGTGCCACCAGCAGCGCCACATTTCGACAGAGCAGGAGAAAAGAGGAAGGGAGGAGGAGGAAAAAGCACCCAAAAAGGATTAAACCACATGTTCCTCCCAGGGAGAGGATGTCTAAGAGGAGCATGGCTTCAGCAGCTGTTCCTGGAGTTGTGAGGAAGGATTTTCACCTCTGGAGGAGATGTGCTGATCTCCCTGCTCTGAGGGTCTCACTGCTCTTCCCACCAACCCCCAGCAGCAAGGGCAGGGCTGCACCAGCCCCAAAAACCTCAGAGAGTTGCTGCTGCCCCAGAAAATGTGCTTCCACTACTCTGGTGGGAGTGAAGGTGGAGAGGGAGGGAAAGGAAAAGGCAAACTGGGCAAGAGGAAGGGAAACAGGGAGAGGAAGGAAGGGAAAGATGAGTTTCCCTCAGCACCTTGATTTACACGGCTGAGCTGTGTGAAGGGGATGTTTTGGGGTTTGGTGCTTCCCCTGCCAATCCTGCAGCACCTCGGGGCTGGGACAGGGACAAAGGACAAGGGGACAAGGGACAGGCACAGCCCAGCAGCTGCTCACACAAAGGGATGGGATGATTTGGGGTTCGGTGCTTCCCCTGCCAATCCTGCAGCACCTCGGGGCTGGGACAAGGATAAGGGACAAGGGGACAAGGGACAGGCACAGCCCAGCACCTGCTCACGCAGGGGACAAGGGCACGGGAGCTGCTCCCAGCGACAAAGAGGCGAGTTCAGGCTTGTCCCTGTGCCACCCTGCCCTGGAGAGCGGGAGGGAAGGCGCTGGCATGGAGGGGAGAAGGCTGCACGGAGGAGAGGGGAAGGGAGAAGGTGAGAAAGAGGAGGAGGAGGACTGAGGGGAGATGGGGAGGAAGGCTCGGAGGGGAGGAAGGTGCAGAGGGGTCACAGACAGGAGGAGGAGCTGGGGCTGCTGGATTTTCTGCTCCCTGCCAGGCCATTCCAGCGCTGCTGGGCAGCAGAGGGAGCCGGGACCCCCTCCAGCAGCTGGCACGAAGCCACCAGGGAGGAAGAAGCCACCAAGCAGGAGTGCCACCAGTGCCAGCACCGCCAGCACGAGGGCAGGTGAGAAAAATCTGCTTTTCCCAGGAAATCACCCATGGTGCTTTAAAACCTTGCCCTGCCCCCTGTTCATACACAGATTTTCCTCTCTAGCTACAGATTTATCCCAGAGATGGAGCACATGTAACTACACGGAATAAGCAGTAGGAGGCACAAGGCACCTGCCAGGGAGTAGAGAATTCCATAAACTGCCCGGGATTTGGGATGCTGTTAATATTTAGGGGATATTTAAATATTCAACCTTGCAGCGGGTTACAGCACTGATCTATCAGTGGGGGTTGGTAAAACTACAGAAAAGGAAGGGTAATTACAAAAAAAAAAAAGATCTGTGTAAAGGAGTAATTCCATTCATTTCCACTATCTTAGTACCAAAAGTGCCTGAAAGTTTCCAGAAATTGTACTATTAAAAAAATAAAATCACACAGCTCACTGTATTAATGGATGACAGCTTAAAAAAAAAATCCCCAACAACTCAGAATCAATTTCCTGCTAAAACTGAGTCAGGCAAATGCAGTGAACTTGATGCCAGTGCAGAAGTGCTATTAATGCATTAACAGCTTCAATAAATACATTTTACAGGTGTGACAATCCCTATGCTGGCCAATCGGAAAAATGCCTATTCCCTACTTAAAAATAAGATTTTTGGGCCATTACTATTTTTCCCGTAGATTTGGGGTTTTAGGAAGGCACAGTAAGGCGTTTCCTCATTTTATTTTTGTTTTATGAAATAATCAGGAAAGCCTCACAGGCAACACTTACCTTTTTGCTAACAGCAGAAATTTATTATTTTAACAGCAAAACAGCACCACAAAAGCAGAAAGCAGAGGGCCCACTCCCCTCCAGCGCTTCAAATCCCAGCTCCTGGGAGGAACCCTGACTCAGCCCAAAACTCTGCAGAGGGGAATGAGGAAGATGCAAAAACAAACAAGGCTGTAGCATCAGCTGGCAGCATTTTGGGTTCTGCTGGGGCAGGGGAAGGTCTCTGTGCTCAGCTGAGCCAAAGCCTCCGCTGGGATGGGATTCTGGAGGATCCCGAGGCAGAGAGGGAGAGGCTGTGTGTTTACAGGGTGAACAGGAGGAAAAGGTATGAATTGTACATCCAGGAGCACTTCCCAGCTGCCAGGAATTCCCCACCCCTCCACGGCAGCAGCAGCAGGTAAAGGAGAGTCCTGCAGTAATTATTTGGAAGAGTAAAAATTGCTGTGCCTGAATGCTGATTGAGGAATTGCTGTGAACTGAATGCTGAAGGAGCCTCCGAGCTGCACCAGGGGTATCACCCAAAATCCCAACAATTTCTGTATCCTAGCAAGGGTTCCTCACTGTCTGTGTGGAGGAAAGGACATTTGTATCTTAAAAAAACAAATCACCCTGTTAAAATATGGCTGCAACTCAGACTGCATCAACAATTAGAAGTGTTCCTTTCCACACTGGGTTTGTGCTAATTATTGCTGTTGGTTTATTTACAAGTAACACTGCTAAACTTTCCAGGTATTAACGCTGTACACTGCAGATTTGTGAGCAGATGAAGGACCAGACACTTTGTTTAGAGCCTGAAATGATTTCCAGGAACATGAACTTACCTTCTTTGAAACTGAGTGAGCTGCAAAGTCAGGATGGGAATCCAGCCCTCACCTCCTGGCTTTTGATCCAATTGTTAGGTTGAGTGTTTTATTTTGTAACAAAAATTAACAAAATTTTAACAAAAATTAAAAAAAAAATTCATTATCTCAGACCCTCAGATGTGACATTCTGGAAAAGCACATGTGAAAGGGAAAGAGCACATCCAGAACAACAGGGTTTCCTTGGAATGGTAGATGCTAATTAGAAGCTCATTGGGCCAATATGAATTAAAAATCACATGGAACAACCTTGTACTCCCCTACTTCAAATTTTGATAATAAAATAATGTTTTTCATACAGAGTGTCATGACAATACTTAAGGAGAACAGCCCAGCCTCACTGCAGGAAGCATTTGAAAGTTCGGTGACATCTGAAAGTCTCCCCGAACTCCCCTGAAAGACACTGTGCTGACTTCTACAGTTTTTTTCTTAACGGCTTTTTAAATCGACCCTTTTATACAGAATTGATGTTTATAAGTAGCTTTTCTCCTGTTTAATACTTCAAAACTCCAGGATACCCAAAAGCTCTCAGAGCCTTTTGCTGGAAGCAGCAGCTTTGGAGCAGCTCCACGGCTCCCCAGACCCCAATAATGTCATTACATGCAACTCTAGAGCTTCCACAAGCACATAACCAGATGAACAATAAAAAGTAAGCAAAAAATCCCATTAGGAATTAATTAACTGATGTTCAATTACATCCATTCCTGCTCTGCCAGAGTCACTAACAAAATCAGCACGCCTGCAAAACGTGGAAAGGTTAAAAGAACAGATTAAGCATCCAGAAAACCACCAGAGCATTTCTCTCGACACTTATTATAGCTTATAATCATCTCTTTTGGTTTTATAAAGTTTAATGCATAACACACTCTAGTCTTATATTTATGCTATGTTTACTAATGCAGCCTTTGAGCATCTACATTTTAAAAATAAATTCCTGCCTGGTTAAATACATGTTATATTTGAAAGGGATTAGTTCTTCACTTGTAGGATATGCTGAAATTCATACCAGAAACTCTCTTTAAAAATAAAGCTGTACCAGATGAACAACTCAAACACATTAAGGAGAGGATTTTCAGCTGTCTTTGAAGAACTTTTTCAATGTCTTATTAAACTGACAAATCCACAACATTTGGTGCTGGTTTGGTTTTTAATATAGACAGTTCTATATAGGAAACACCCTCCTAGAATATGTAAACAAGAATAGAAGAGAAAGGAGGGGAGCTGGGATTGGCAGGAAATATTATGTATTTATTTCTAAGTAACTACCACAATAAACACTGAAAAGCTTTGAATGAGAAATAAAGAGACTTCCCTGCAGGATGGTTTTCAGATCATTTATTACCAATAAAGTAAAAGACAAATTGAAAATCAGAAGGAGGGGGTGGGAAACATCACAGACACCAGAACACTTGCACAGAGCTAATCAGAGCTTTGCAAATGTTGGAACATAAATAATTTAAAAGGTATCTCTACCAATTAAAATATTCTTAAGAGGTACACATTAAGTTTGCTTGCTTTATAAAAATCAGGTGCTTTATCCTAAAACCGGAGCGTGAGGGGCATTTTGTGGGTTATTTCGCTTCTAACTAGGAACAGCTAACGGCTACAACTTAAAACAACCTCCTCTTAGATGTGTTCCAAGCGGATTCCTTGGGAGAGCATTTGTGGGAGCAATCCAGGGTCCGTGTTCTCCCAGAACCCTGTGACCAGCAGCAGGAGCGAGGGATGGAGCAACCCGGTCCCGCCGAGCAGAGTGTGAAACCCCACGGGCTGTGGGGTGAGCTGGGCCTTCTGTTACACCACAAGGACATCCTGGGGCACAGCTAGGGCAGAATTGCATCATCTGTTTGAGACACATCTCCCCAGTCTTGCAGCCTGAGACCAAAGGGTTTAAGGGTGACGCCGCGCTGCTCTGAACTCCGGAGCGCTGCCTGCCCGGCCGTGTCCTCTCTCATCCTGGGATTGTTTTAGGAGCTGCCTCTCTGAGGCAAGTACCAAAGGTGAAGGATGTTCTTTTCTGAGCTAATAAATAAGTAAAAAAACCCCAACAGCAACAATAAAAAAACCCCCAAACCATACAAATTCAAGGTTTCCTTCCTGCTGCACTCTTCATCTCCCAACTCCTTTCAGTTCCCTGGGATACACTTCCACTCCATCCATCACACTTGCACAAACACACGTTAAGCACAGCTCAAGAACAGCCTCCCGAGGCTGCCACTGACAAAAATCACCCCTGGGGCTGTGCACTGCCAAGTCCTCTTGAAAAGCTGCTCCAGGACTGGTGTTGCACACCCACACCTCGGGGGAGTTTTGGAATACGTGGAGAAGCCGTGTCCAGCTAAGACAGGTCTATCAGGTGTTTCTGAGAGATTACACCACACAAAAAAAAAGCACAACCCACGCTCTCCAAAGCAGATGCTCTCCACACTACGCTCTGTCAACACAGGAAAAAAAAAAATCTGGGAAAACAAGGAAACCTCTCTGTCTTATTTTCATCAAGGCACACGATAAACGAACGCACGCAACATCCAGAAGTATCTGAAGCTATTCCCTTTGGTCCCCAAACTTATCACACACTCAGCAGAGGTTTTTCAGCAGCCTGCAGACAGGCAGAGGCTGCCCCATCCCAGTGACATCCCCGATCCCCAGGACATGGATTTGTGCCATGACAAGCTCAGCGGAGAAGCAGAGCTACAGCTGTGGATTTTGTTATCCTACAAACCCGCCTGTCCCTTGCTACTTTTACCTCCTCCCAACCCCACCACAACAGTGTCTCACACCCAATCCAGCACCTCCTTGGCCATTCTGGGTCTCTCTGTCCAGCACTTTATCTGAATCTTGCTTTGGTTTACAGCTCCCTTAGAGCACACAGCCTGCGTGGGCAAAAACAAGGCACTTGTGGTTTTCTACCTCCACATCACCAAGATCCAGCAACACAGGGATGATTTCTGGCCTGGTATTCTCTGTTACAAGCCCTGCTGCAGGCACAGAAACACTTGTGTGTCACACAGAACACGGGTTCCTCACCACCCTAAGAACTGGAATCACACAATCCTGTCTCTGCTGCCTGGAGCTGCAGGAGCAGTTCATCTCCCGCTCTGCTCAGAACCCCTCTTCTTCCCAATTCACACCTTCACACGAAATGTGAATGCCACATGTTATCATTTTTTTATGTGTTAAACGCAGAATTCTGGGGTTTTCTCTGTTAGCCTTTTCCAGCAACTTCCAGGGGATGTTTCTTCTGGAGAAAACACGATCTAAACTGAAATGGCTGACAGCAATGTGTGTAACTACACGACCTGGTGGATCCTCTGCAAGAGAGCGAACCGCCCTCACTTTTTACACATCACCACGAGGCACCAAATGGATCTCCACCTGCCAGCCACTACCCCACACTCCTCCTTACCTGCCAACTTTTCCTCTGGGAAATCACTTCCCGTTATTTTCACCTGATTACAGCGGGGAAGGGGGAGGGAACCGGCGGCTTTTGGGAGGCGAAGAGCCAAGCCCCTCGCTAAGTTACACTCCCACAGAAAACCACACTGGGGCCGTCGTGACGCTTGAAAAGCAGGAGTTAAAGAGCTGAGAGAGAGGGTCTGTACCTGCTTTTAGCAAGTGGAGTTAGCACAGTACGTGAGGGATGGATGGATCGCGAGGGGCGGCCGCGGTCAGCAGCCGTCCAGGCCGCACTCGGCGCCGAGGCACTCCGAGGTCTCCAGCTCCACGCTGGAGAGGAACCTGCGCGTGGCCTTGCGGCAGTTGTAGTCCAGCGTGGTGGTGTAGACAGTCTTGGCGTGCTTGGGGTAGATGATGGTGGTGCTGGTGAAGCGCCGGGGCCTGTGGCGCGGCTCGAAGCGCACCTCGGCCTTGTAGCTGCGCCACGAGCAGTTGGGCACGCAGACGATGGTCTGGCTGCACGAGGCCACGCTCAGCCCCACGGGCAGGTACACGTCGGCGATGAAGTGCTTCTCCGAGTCGTACCTCACCGAGGAGGTGTACCTGCAACAGAAAAGCGTGTTTTTTTGTTTCTTTTTTTGTTTCTGATTCCGGAATAATCGGGCGGAATCACCGGGTTGGAAGAGACCTTCAAGATCATCGAGTTCAACCTAGCCCTAACAGCTCAACTAAACCAAGTGCCACATCCAGTCTTGTTTTAAACACGTCCAGGGATCGTGACTTCACCACCTCCCCAGGCAGACCATTCCAGTATTTTATCACCCTTTCTGTAAAAAGCTTTTTCCTAATATCCAACTTATATTTGAGACTATATCCTCTCGTTCCGTCAGCTGCTGCGTGGAGAAAGAGCCCAACCCCACCTGAGCACAGCCACCTTTCAGGAGCTGTAGAGAGTGATAAGGTCACCCCTGAGTCTCCTTTTCTCCAGGCTGAACACCCCCAGCTCCCTCAGTCATTCCTCACAGGGTTTGTGTTCCAAGCCCCTCACCAGCCTCGTTGCCTCCTCTGGACACTCAAGCATCTCAACAACTTTCCCAAACTGAGGGGCCCAAAGACTGATTACAGGGAGGAAGAAGTAATTCTAACATAATGCAGAGTTTTAACAACAGCAATGCAATTGTAGCTGGTAGCTAGGAGAGCATTTCTGTTGGAGACAAGCTCCAGTCACAGCAACACAACCCTTAAACATTGTTGACCTCATCCATAGAAATAACTCTGTGTAGTCTCAGGCCAGTGATTCTTTACTTTTACAATTAAAGGACAAGGTTTCATATTTGCACAAATGTGTTCTGGCATCAGCATGCCTGATGTCCTGCAAAGCATGGGACATCTGAGGTGGAGGAAGCAGGGCTGCAGGGGATTTGTGAGCTCTGCTCGTGGGTTTGTGGGGAAGAGGAGCTGCTGAGGGATGGCTCCTCATCCCACCTCACACAGAACCATCTGCTGGTGTCTTACACATTTACAGGATGAGAAAAGAGCCTTATGTTAGCAGCATTCCCAGGATTATCACCGCCCAGCCCAGCTGCCAGCACTACCAACACTTCCTCTCGGCCCTGAGCTCTGAACACACAAACCTCCTCTGAGTTCTGCAACTCCCAAACCCAGAGGCCTTGATCCACATTCAGGCTTGGCACACAAACATCCCAGCTCCTCTGAGCAGGGAAGCACACGTTATCTCCTCAGCTTTTCTCTGCCAGGAATCACAGGGGAGTGCTCTGCTATCACCCCTGGCATGGGGCACTCTCTGAAGGCAAACTCCTGGAGATTCAGCTGGCAGGAAAACACTCCAGTTTGCACACCCAAATCCTCTGTGCCTGGGTTGAAAAAGAAAGTTTTCATCTCCTTCACACTGCAACAACTCTGTTGGCTTTTCCACTAGCCAAGGAGTTAACTGCTTCTAATTCCAGCCACAGCACAGGCTCCTTCCCCACACCAGGACATAATTCTCCCTACCCTCCCCTGCATTAGGCTTCCATTTGATTTTATCAGCCTCCCTCTAATTGCACAGTCATCAACCAGAAGCCTTCTTTTCTCATTACTGCAAATCATGGTGTTCAAAGGAATAATTCACAGGCTGTGAAGTGATGCAGTGCATTAAAAAAAAAAAAGAATTATGCACTCCTCCATTTCTTTTAGTTCACACAACCAGCCACAGCTGTTAAGATAGAAAGTGCTTATTAAAAAAACAGGAGGTTGAAAGAGCAAAATTTCTTTCCCTTAATGAAACAGTCCTAGAAAGATCTTTGAAGCTCTTCCCTCATGATTACCTCCTGGTTAATCAGCTGAAGGGCAACATTTTGGAGCAGTGCAAGGAAGAAAAAGCAGGAGAGTAAAATATAAGAAAGTCTTCCTGGAAAAATAACCAACAAAACAACCATATGGGTGGGATTAAAAGAAGCTGAACACTCCTTTAGCCTGTACAAATGTCCAGGTCCAGGAATGTACAGCTGCAGTGAACAATGGCTCTGCAAATAAATTAACTTGACTCACAGGCACTGATAAGGCCTAACTGCTCCTTTACAGGCTAACTCCTCTAACTCCTTCCAAAGGAGACGACTGTAACACAATATTTACCTTATTTCCTTGGGTGGTAAAGGGTCAAACTCAACTCCTTCACCAAAGGATAAAGGACACAGTCTTGGAGGGCAGCTGGAGAGAATGGGGCTGGGGGAGAACACGGAACTCTGCAAAAGAAATGCAAAATGTTTTATGTTACCACACTGTTGTACCTTTTATGTTACAATGCAGTACATTCTCAGGAAAACAGATTTATTTATCCCTTGCTATGGAGCTGCTGAGGTTGACATTTACATGCAGGAGGATCTGCTAGACCAAGATGTGCTACAGGTGCATCCTTCAGGCCTGACTTCACACTGGTCTAAAGCATCCTAGAGGTGGCCAGGAGCATTTTTGGAAGACAAGGTGGTAACTTCAGGAGCTTAATTCAAAGGAGCCACTCTGGGAAATGAGAGAGGAATGCAACCCCTCTGTGCAGTGTAGTCCATTCCCTGTATGAACCCACGCTCAAGTTATAATCAACATTTTAGGGGTGTCTGAGAGCTCTCTCCCTGCTGAATTCACCCCATACCCCCACGGACAGACCACAGAGGAAATTACCAACTCCCCGCTCCACAGCTACGCCCTGGCTCCTGTCTGAAGGCATTAAACCCGACCTAATTCACACACCAAGCGCTGGGAAGGATTAACTCATTCCCGCCGAGCGGTGGGTGATTCACTGCCTGTCCCTGTGCTCCTCTCCCGACACCCAGCACCAGGAGCTGACACCGAATCCCAGAGCCCGAGGAAACCAAAGCAGCCCTGCAGGGATGGAACCCAACCCGTGTGTGTTTCTGAAGCCACCTCTGCACGTGTGTTTACTATCGAGGGGCTGGGGGGCTGTGAGCATCTTTCCCTCCGATGGCCTTTTCCAATTTCACAGCAGCACCCCTGCAGATAAAAGGATTTTCCCTCTAAACCTGCAGTTTCCAAAGTATTTGCAACCAGCAGCTCAACATCCAAAAACTATCTGGTGAAAAACCAAATTAACTGAAACCACAGTTTATGCACGATAAATGCTCCGGGTCACTCCGGAGCAACGGGAGGTCACTTTCCACGGGGATTTCCAAAGACGTGCCGCGATGCCATCCCAGCCCCGAGCCGGGCGGGGAGGGAGCGGAGCTTCCCTTGCAGCCAGAGCTTTGTGAAAAGCCCCGTTCCACCGGGACCCTTCCCTCCCGGCGCTGACACGACAGCGGCCGGAGGGCTCGGTTACAACGGAGAGAAACGGCGGGCGGCTCTTCCAGCCCATCCCACGCCGGCCAGACGCGGGTTCCACCCTCGGCTCCCCGCGGGATGCGCGGGGTCCCGGGCGGAGCGGCGCGCTCCGCGGGCAGCGCTCCGCCGGGACCCGCACCTGCCGCGGGGGCAGCGGGGCTGCCGGTGCCGCGGTCCCGGAGGCTCCGGAGGTGCCGGCAGCGCAGGGAAGGGCCGGTACTCACCGCGGCGGAGGGCGCGGGCGGCTCGGGCTCCGGGAGCCCGTTGGCGGCGGCGCGGTCGGGGCTGCCCGAGGAGAGCAGCCAGGGCGGCGGGGCCGGGCCGGGGCTGGGGGGCAGCCCGGAGTCGGGGCTGTCGAGCCCGGAGTCGCCCCGTTTCCTCATGTCCGGGAGGTCGGGCACCTCCCGCAGGCTGAGCCGCCCCACCATGGCCGAGCCGCCGCTGCCTGCCCCGGCCCGGCCCCTGCCCCTGCCCGCGCTGCGCTCCCCCTGTGTCCCCGTATCCCACCGGTGCCCCTGTGTCCCACCCCTGTCCCAGTGTTCCATAGCCCCACCCGTGTCCCCGTATCCCACTGGTGTTCCCGTGTCCCACCCCTGTCCCTGTGTCCCACCGGTGCCCCTGTGTCCCATCCGTGTCCCACCGGTGTCCCCGTATCCCACCGGTGTTCCCGTGCCCCACCCCTGTCCCTGTATCCCACCCGTGTCCCACCGGTGCCCCGTGTCCCACCAATGTCCCCGTGTCCCACCAATGTCCCTGTGTCCCATCCGTGTCCCCGTGTCCCACCCGTGTCTCCGTCCCACTGCTGTCCCCGTCCCCCGGGCTGTCCCCATCCTGTCGGTGCTCGCGGTTTTCCCGCTGTCCCTGCCCTCCCGGTGACCCCATTCCAGCACCCCCGTCCTGCCCCCTGGCTCGGAATTTGCCATCGGGAGGCGGCGGAGTCACGGTCCTTGGGTAAAGACAGAGCGGACTCAGCGCTCTGGTGTGCTTGACAAGGTGGGGATGGGTCCCAGGTTGGGCTCGATGATCTCAGAGCTCTCTTCCAACCTAAATGATTCTGGGATTCTGTGGAACCATGCCCGATGAGCTGCCCTCCAGGCATCCCGCTCCAACCCACAGCGCGCCATCCCGCGGGTTTTGGGGAGCACCGAAAGAGCTGCCAGATCCTCGTGGGCTGCCCCCATTTCCAGTGGTGCTTTCCCCAGCAGCAGGGATTTTGGCAGCCGGGTTAAGCCCCCCAAGTTCTCCCTCCAGGCTGCTCTTTCTCCCTCCCCACTCCGAGCATTCAGGCTGGGGCAGCAGCACTGCCGCCCCTAATTGCATTTTTCAGGCAAAGCTGCTGAAGTCGAAACAAGAGAACAGAAGGAAACGGTCTTTCTAGCACTACAGGAGACCCAGGGAACCTTTTTTGGAAAATCCTAATGAAATAATTGCGCCATGTCATCAGATTTGGTGGGGGAATACTCTCGTGGAGGGAAAGCAACTCTGCAGCCGGCCAAAGTCAACACTCCCCTGCACAGAAAGCAGCAGTCTGGGCTGATGGGCCCAGCACAAGTGAACCCAAACCTAAAAAAATTCCTTCCCTGCCCCAAAATTAAAAGCAGAGCAGAACTTTCAGCCGTAGGCGTCTGTGGTTTGCAGCTATGCGGTGCTGGGAACTCCGGAGACTTCCTCAAGGAATTTACATTCCTTTGAAGAAATACTATGAGGCTGTTTGTCTTTGCTGAAAAATGCAGATGGAAAGAAAAGGAACATTAAGAATTTTGACTGAAATCTTTGGGGTCTGAGCAAATGTGCTGGACAGGTGTTTTCTTCCTTTTAATTTAAGTATATCCCCCCTCCAAAAAAAAGAGATGCTGGTCTCTGCAAGCAATAGGAAAACTGATCACTCCTCACTCCAAAATCTCCCATAAAAGCCCTTTATGAAATCAGATGCCTTGGAAGGCACTGGAGCAGTTTCCAGATGAACACAATCATCATTTCAGAGCTGCTGTGCAGCTCCTGGGTGAAATCCACGCTGCCAACAACCCACTAAGTGCAATTGAGGAGGGGGGAGCTCGGGGCACATCCCAGCAGTCACCTCTGAGAGCTGTGGGTGCTCCCATAGCCCCTCCCATGGGGATCAGGGTCCAGGAGAGAGGGAATCTCAGTGCCTGGGATAAGCAGAGCTCCTGGAAATCTTTCTGCTTATTTACCAGCAAGAAAACCCTCCCATTCTGGCATGGCTTGACACGCAGGGTGATTTTTTGTGCCCTTCCAGGTTCTCATTTCTGAGCTTTGCAGCCCACCCGAGGGTGCCCTGCAGCACCAACATCCAGACCTGCCAATCTGCCTGCTAGGATGGAAAGGAAGAGTTTAAGCAGAATTTTAACTGCTCAATAACTCAAACACTGTTGAGTCACTGTGTACAGGGGCTCTGCCTTTTCAGGACGTGTACTCTGCCCTCTCGGAAAGTCTGACTGGTTTTAAGTCTCAAACTGTACCAACCTGTGCCATCCCTGATGGCATTGGAAATCTTTTCCCCTGCCTGTTTGTCCACATTATTTGCACTTTAACTGCCCACACAGGCAGGATGGGGCAGACACAAGTCTCTTATCAAGATCCTCCTTCCATAAAGGACTTTCCACCAGGCCGGGCGTGCTCGGCTTAATCAGCAACCGAACCACAGGCGACGCCACACAACAGCCCCACTGCTGGGAGAGGCCACCAAAACGACCCTGTGGTATCTGAAAACGATGGAAAAGTTATTTCCAAAGGATGGGAAGTGCCAGGCTGTGTCACAGAGGAGCTGTGCTCACCCAGCACTGGGATTGAGGGCAGGGACGAGCACTGACAGCACATGGCTGAAGCTGCCGAGGTTTCATCAGCTTTTACAGCCCTGCTGCCACCGCCCTCGTGGAGCCAAGCAGAGGCTCGTGGAGGCTTGGACATCGTCACTTGGATGCTCAGAGTCCTGGCTGTAAATGTGGGGGAAGAAAGGAACACCCAGCGCCCGGCGCTGGCTGCTCCTGCCCAAGGGCGGAGGGGGCAGGAGCGCCAGGAGAAAAGCAAATGAGTCATTAATTCTCTGAGTGAAAGGAGCTGCTCCAGCGTCATGCAGAGTGTGGAAAAAGGCACTACCCCTTAATTAATTCCAAAGGAAAAATTAGGATCTCTCCGAAATTGCTCCCGCAGTGGCAGACAGCAGAAATGATGTGATTATTTAGGGGCACAAGGTCGGGAGCGTTGAGCCACCCACGCGGTGCAGGAGCTGCTGTGAGTGTGGATGCTGCCAGAGAAGGTGGAAAAGGCAGAGAGGAGCTGCAGGAGCAGATGGACAGCAGGGAGTGCTGGGTCCAGCACAGTTTGGGTGAGGTCCATCCCAGCCACTGGGATTTGCAGCCGTACAGAAACACCCAGCAGTGAGCATCAGTAACCATTTAATTCACGTTAGTGTCACACCCCACGTACAGCCAGAATTACACCCCGGCCTGAAACCATAAAAAGTGGCATTTTGTACAGAAAACACATAATCATCCTTTATTCCCCAAAGCTGTAAACTCCAAAGAGCTAATGCACAAATAGAGACTTGCCAAATCTAATAAACACCCAAGAGCCAGGGGCACAAAACTCTTACACCAGAAGTAGGAAACTGTGGATTTGCTCTCTGAAAGTGGAACTCCAAACACTCAGCCCTGCAGCAGTCTTCAAAGGCTGGAACTAAAAATTCATTTCTCCTTTTATTTCCTCTTATCTACAGAATGAAATGCAGAGAATGAAATGGGGGAAGCCTCTGGGTAAGACACACAATGATAACTTCAACATCGTCTTCAGCTATTCATAATTTAGTGTGAGACTTAGCCTTAGACAAAGCAAAGAAAAATTCATCTAAAATAAATTATTCATCCCCTCATGGGAATAATGAATCTCTGCACACCCCTGTTCCCTCCTCTCCAGCTCTGCAGTGTGAGCCATCCTGCACATGCACCTTGAGATAATCTGTCCTTGGGGAATGGCTGCTCAGAATCCCAATGTGCTTCCAACCATCCCTTCTTCTGTCACCTAACAGGCAATCAGGAGAGGAAGCAAATGAGGCAACAGCAGATTTGTAAAACTGGAGTGATGAGAAACTGCTGTCCCTCCCTACAGGTGTTGTTATTGCTGCTCTTCACTCCCCATCTCGGTGCAGCTCTGGATGGAGCTCATGTTCCTGGAGCCTGATCTCCCCTCCCTGATGTGCAGCAGTGATTTTTACAATCCCTGTGAGTACAGCCCCTAAATAAATACAGTCCTAAGGCCCAAACTTGCCCTGGTGGGGAGCACAACCCCCCCAGGAAGGCATCTGACAGCCTGGTTGTTCCTCACCTGCCACACTGGTACAGCACTTCCCTTTCCTGCACATGCAAGTGAAGCTTGAGTTAAATAACACAGGCACGACTGGTTGACCTGCCCTACTCCCATGTGGGATGCACTCATGGTTGGGCATATGCCTTCAAGGTCTCCCAGAAAGGGTCCAGAGGAGTTTGGGAAGAAATCCAGCAGTGCTAATAAAGAGGTGAGGCCTCCGTGCATGGAGACTCCTTGGGGAAGCATCTACTGATCCCAACCCTGCTCCACGCTGGCTCTGTGCCTGGGAGCCAGGAGCTGGGCCATGGGAAGAGGGGCCTGGGTTATCCAAAATATTTCACTGCTGGTTCTCCTCCCCTCTGCACTGCTGCAAGCTGAGGCTCAGAGGAGCAGGAGTAGGAGGAGGGCCTTGAAGCCTGAGGCTGCTGAAAGCCTCCCATGCCACCAAGTGGCCCTGGCTCCCTGACAGAGCCAACATTTCCAGCATCTCTCCTTGTAGGGCAGCAGAGGTGCCAAGGTGGCACATCCCTGCTCAGGACACTTCAGCTGGAGAGGGAGAGATCTCCCAGGAAGGATGGGAACTCCCACTGGGGACAGAGGGTGAGCCCAGCACACACCAGGGAAGTACCAAGCAGCTGGAGAGGGCTCCACAGCTGCCAGGAGCTTTGCTAGGGTGCAGAAGGCATTAATTCAGCCCTTTCCTCCTGTTCTGAAAAGGATTTGCCTTGCTGTTTCATGGTGCTTTGTGCATGCCTGTCTGGGAGCAGGGGAGAAGTCTGCCTTGGGGTTCCCTCCTGGGCATCTCACTGATCCAGCGGAGCTGCAGGTGCCTGGACCTCAGCTGTTAAAGGGTCAGGGGTTTGGTGGTGGTGATGGGGTTGGTTCCCCCCAACCCCACAATAAATAATGAATTAGAGGAACAGCTCTGCAGCAGGGAGTGAGCAGTAACACAGAACTGAGGCAAAACCCTCAGTGCTGCAGCAGGAGCTCAGCCAGGGTAAAAGCTGCGACACCAAGTGCATCACAGCCAGGCAGACTGTGAATCCACTTGAATTGTTTCTGTAGCTGCTGGCTTCCAGGTGCCTCTATTTTCTCTGTCACATGGTCCTGGCAATGTCCTGGGTTTCACTCCTGCTAAGCTAAGGGCAAACACCTTGGTCAGATTCTTCCTTGGTCTGGTCGCAGCGTGCGACGGCCGAGAGGTCGCAGGGACAGGGAGGGACAGCACAGGGCTGTTCCAGCAGCACGCTGCAAACACAACCTGCCGAGCTCTGCTCCCCGTCCCTGCCACCAGCCCCGAGGCACAGAGCTCCCCCGTGCTCCCTCAGAGTCTCTTCTTGATGAGTTTCTCCAGTTTGCGGATGCGGGAGGATTCCTGCTCGGGCGTGGGAGCGCTCAGCGAGAGGGAGCCGGAGCCGTCGCCGCCGGGGGGAGGAGCGGGGAGGCGCAGGCGGAAAAGATCCAACATGCTGCTCTGCTCGCTCCTCTTCAGGCCCTGAGGGAGCGAAGGACAGCAGTCACTGACCTGGGAGCAGCTGCAGCAGAGCCCATTTCAAACCTGCACCTCCTGCTCAGCCACCACCAAGACCTCTGGACGACCCCGAGCTCAGCCCCAGGAGCAGAGCAGGTATCAAAATGTGAAATGAACTCGGAACTTTTTTCTTCAGCAGCAATTCTGCTTTCAAAGTAAAGACACACTTGGCTTACAGTGCTTCTGCCACCCCCAATCCCCTCAGAATTCACACCGGAATAAAGTCCCCAGCAATCCCAAAGCAGCACTAGAGGATGAGCAGAAGCCCTGGACAGGTTCTAACCTTCATGTCGAGGATCTTCTGGAATGTGTCAGTGCTGCAGTCAGCCAGAAGCTTGATGTAATTGTCCACAAACACAACTGGAGGCTCGTGTGGAGCCATCACCACCTGCCAAGACAAGGAAAAAGAGATCAGACAAATAATAGGAATTAAAGGCAGTGCTCAGTCAACTCTGGCACAGGAGTGACAGCAGGGCTGGCTCCTAAAATAAAATGCTTAAGGAACAAGAAAGAGGCTGGCTATGGGAGAGGTAAAGGTGAGTGAAGAGAAGCAGAGTAAGGAGCAGGGAGGAAGCTGGGTCTCTCTCAGCACAGCAGTGGTGCTCATGGGCTCTGCATCATGTTTCAAAGGGCAGCAGGACTTTGTCTGTGGCCTGTGGGCTGGCAGGCACTGGGGTATTGTTAAAGCTCAAGATTTTACCATGTTGCAGGGGAAGACAAGCTGGAGAGCTGCTCAGGGGACAGTGCTGGCAGTGGTGGTGACACTCACAAAGTCCCAGGAGATCAGGCAGCCTGGACACAGTCCAGACCCTCAGTCTGGCTGTGTGTCCCTCCTGCCTGGAGGCAGGACACACAGTGTGTCACAAGGGAATGTGACAACACTCTGTGGTCACTCCCTCGGTCCCCAGGACAGCGAGGGCCAGAGCTCTCTGCTCTGCAGCTCTCCTGACATGGCACCAGTGGGTGAGCAGTGCCACACACAGCCACTCTGTCCCTGGGGTGCAGCTCCTCTTGGACACCCCTCTGGAGAGACTGGGATGAAGGATGGGAACCCCCCACCAACATCTGCCCAGGAGCAATCACAAAAAATAGGAAAAAAATCAGAATAGCATCAAAGCTGGTAAGATGATCCCTCACTGATGTGCTTTTCTTACATTAGCAGCAAGCTCCACAGAGAACACATATTTTGATAATGCTGGGCAGCCAAACCATCTTTCTGGGGAAGAGTGTGTGTGTGTGTCTGAGTGTGTGTAAATGGGCAGAAACAGCACCAGACCAGACCCTTCCCTGTCTCCAAAACATTTCCATATGTTTGCACTGACCCAGCTCACCCCACACTGTATTCTGTCACCAAGACATTTCTTTCTTTCCCTGCACTTCAGACCACTGAAACATCATAGCCATGTATACACTTATAAATCCTTAATTTACAGCCCTTGTAAAAATCTTCTGCCAAGATGAAAAGCTGGAGCTTCATACAGCGTGGCCAGAGGAGAAGGGGAAGAGCTCTGCAGGATGTGCATGGCCCAGTGCCCTCCTCCCCACTCCCATCTGTGCTTCGTGGGGCTCAGCTCCACAGACTTGTTTGTGCTGCCCATGGGCCCTAAGTTTGTCTTCCTGAATTACCTGCCCCAGAAGAAGCCTGGGAACACACACTGGAGCTCCCAGCGCTGCCAGCCCGTGGCTGTTTGATTTGCAGCTCTGCTGACACAGAGCCCTCACAGGGCCAGCACGGGCTGTGTGACACAGCAGTGGCACTGCTGCTGCACAGCCTGGGGACCTGCAGCACTCCATGTGCTGCTTTCCTCTCCAGTGTGATGCTAAGGGTTAGACAAATTAACTCCATTACTCTTCTGATTCACACACAAGCTCCAAGGAAAGACCTGTTCTGTACACAACAGGCACCAATCTTCCCTGCTCCCGTTAGCACAAACCAGGACATTTTTATTCAGGTCATTTCTAGGAAAATTTAAACTACAATTCACTAACACCTCAGTCACCTCAGTCCAAAAGCATGGAGCTGGAGAGCCAATGTCTGAATCCAGAGCACAAACTCAGCTGTGACATTGCTCTGGGCATGGGAGCAGAGCCACACTGAGCAGCAGGTCAGGAGGGACAGCTCAGGCTCCTCACCCCCCTGCCTTGGCTGTGCTTTACAGGAGGCTCTGGCTGGCAGCTGCCTGTCCTGCCTGACCCCAGGTCCCATTAATTCCCTCCCAGGAATGCCTTCCCAGCACTGCTGGAGAGCAGGGGACAATCCCATCATCCAGGAGGGCACAGCTCCCACGGCTCCTCCTGGGATCAAACCTGACTTCTCCCTCCAGCAGCAACTGGGAAGGGCAGATTGCTTTGCTTGTTGCTTTTTATGAAGACAACACACTGCTTTTGGGTCATTTTCCAGGCACCAGGTCTGGAAAATGAAAAAGGGCTCTGGTGAATACAGTAACCCAGACATGTTTGCACTGGCTGTTACACTAGACAGTAAACAGGTGACTCAAGCACAGCTTGGCTCCCCTGAGTGAGGAGTCTGCACAAAGGCCTGGAGTAACCTGAACCCCGGGCTTTGCCCCACAGCAGACCCTCATGGATGCAAACTCTGATTTCCACAAGCTCCTGAGGGAACCTGGTGCCCCAACTCTCCAAACTTGAGTCTTTGGTTGCCTTGAAAAGTGAGCGTGAAAAACTCCAAAATGGTATTAGAAGAGAGTGGGGGCAAACCCAAGGGGAGTGAGCCAGGTCTGTAGAGCAGCTGGCAGAGCCCCCAGGCAGGCTCACAAACTCATGTGCAATTGCAGATTGCAGCATTCAAAGGAAGGGCCCCCTGGAATTCGCTCGCTGATTCCCAGGCCAGCAGTCTGGCTGGCAGGCTATCAAAAGGCTTCAGTTACCTTCAGGATCATTTCAGCCCGAGTCATGCCTTTCACCACTATCTTTGTGTAGCTGGCAGGAGCCTTCCTCACCACTTGGGACCCAATGGAGGGCAGATCCAGGAGAACCATCTTCAGGGAGTGAGTGTCCAGCAGCAGCTGCAAGAGTTAACCACACTCTGTTACTCAGGCTCCTTCTACACCAAGATCCATCAGCTGCTGGAACCCAACATCCTTAAAAGTTTAACACTTCCCACACTGGAAGAATTCCAGTAGTTGGACTGCAGGAACAGGAGGGGCTGAGCCATGCAATGACACTTCCAGGAGATATGATCAGCCATGGTTACATATCAGCATCATGGCTGATTTCAACAGAGCACTGCTCTGCTGACTGGAATTGACTTAAGGCAGCCCAACATCTGGCACATCAGGCACAGATTTCCAGCCCTTCCCCCCACCAGTATGAAGTGAAATAATCTTGATTACCTGGAGCTGCACCATGATTTAGATACCGAGGTTCAATGAACTAACACCAAGCTTCCTCCTGCACCCAGCCACACACAGAGTCAGCTTTTCTGCATTTACTCAACCCCTTGATTGGGGTTTCTTTCCTTAAAATCTGCCACACAATACAGCTACACTGAGAGCTGCTCACAGCCTGGATGTTGTTTGTTACTACCCAGCAAATAAATAAGGAGCAGCCATGAAATTGAGCCCAGACTGACAGCACTGTCTTGTGACAAAATGCTGTGGGTTAGGGCTCCTTAGAGCAAAATTTTCCTGAATACCACACTCCTCTGATTGCACAAAGTATGTCTGAAGAGACAAGACCAGTAAGAACAGAAATCTGAAATCAAACTAGAGGAAGAGCAGCCCGACTTATTTAGACAGCAGTGAGTGTGAAAGCTGCTGGGCTGTCAGCACACCCACAGCATTTCCACAAAGAGAGAACTCGTTCTGGAGGGACACAAAACATTCTGGGCACTGCAGAACCCCCAGCAGTGACCACAACAATGTGAATATTGGCCTCAACACTTGTGGGAATTCAAAGGAACACAAAGGAGTGGCTGTGGAGGAGGAGGAGAGGCTGGCTGGAGTCTGCAGCCCATTCTCTGCAGCACTGTGTCCTTGCTGCTGCTGCCTTTCCGTGGCTCGCATGAGAAGAACTGATGCCATCCATCTCCTCCTGGCAGCCAGGAAACCACAGCACAGATGAGCAGCTCTGTGCACCCCAGGCTGCTGGAGCCCTCAGCTCAGGCTGTCATAGCTGGATTCCTGTGTGTCTACCAGGGATCCCAGAGAGGGAGAGATTCCAGGGCTGGGGAAGTCACATCTTCCCCACATCAGCTCTCTCATGGCTAACAGGAGTTCTGCACACTCTGCAGCCTTCCCCACAGGCACAGCTCCTGCAGGCTCTGTCCCCTCACCCCGTTTTCCATTCCAGGTCCCTGGCATTGCTAACTCACTACCAAAGCTTGCTGGGATGCAGAGCTGTTAAGTCAGAGAGGAAAACACAGAAAGCAAAACCCCACAGGTCTTATTCCCTGTATTGAATACTGAATATCTCCATAAATATATCACCCCAGTACTCATATTCCAACTGTAATTACCAGCAAACATCATGAAAAGCTGTGTGTAGAACCAGAAAGGCCAGGAAAATGTATTCCCCAGCAACATCTGCACCAGGGAGGAGAAAGTGGCATGGAAAGATGCTGGTGGGTGACCAGGCGGGTTCAGAAGATTTTAAGGGAATTGGGGTTCTACTTGCTGCAGAGAGAGATCAGCTACTGAGACCTCTGTAGCCCTAGCCCCAGGGAGGTATGTCCCACTTCTAATGAGATGTATTCACTGGGAATCAGCCTAATAAAAACCTTCCCAGTCTGCTTTAAAGAAGCAAATTTGGACTGTTATTCCCATACAGGAATATTGAAAGCTTTTAACATTAGACACAAGCCCACTGCTGGTTAATCACTTGAGAAGCTTATTTTAAAAAGACTCCCTTTAATCACTCTCAGGTTATTGCTCATCACACAAGACAAACAGGCACTGAGCTTCACTCATTTGCTTTCCATTAAGGATGAGGAAGGTTTTGATGTAAAGCTCCTGTTTCGTTTTGCAGACACTGCTCAGAACCATCTTTGATGCCTAAAACCCAAGCAGCTTTGAAGGCACCCATTTGAAGCTCACAGCAGTCCCATTAAGGATGATTCTGCCTTTTTTTTTTTCTTTTGCTTTATTTTTTTTTTTTATGAGCCCACAGGAGTAATAATCTCTATGTGCAGGGGACAGATGAAATCCTGCCTCTTCCAAATCCCATCCTCACAGAGCAGAAGGGTCCAGCCCATGGCAGGGTGGGAGATGCCTCAATTTCTTGAACCCAAAAGCCATCAAATATGACAGCTCATGCACCTATTATTTCTTCTTACCTGTTCTGCACCCACCATGCTGATAGGTTTGCACTTGAAGAGATGGTTAATGAACTTGGGAATGAAGGAGCTGCAGGAGAGACAGAAAATGATACAATTACATAAGAATATTTGCAGTCAGACAGTCTTCTGTGGTGACAAAGCATGCAGAACCAAACCAGGATGGCTTCCATAAAGACACTCCCAGTGCCAGCTTCCCAAACTGATTCCAGACATGTTAAATATACGAAATAAAAAACTCCCAACCCCTAGGCACAGCTCTGTTGGGGGTTTTTTATTTGCTTTAATCCCTCCTGATCTCAAAGTTCATTGAGAAGCTGCACACACACTCTAGAGGTAAATTGCTATAAACTAAATATGAACTATTGCAGTAAAAGGTCAGCAAACAAACTATTTTATTTATCATAACAACAGCAACACACCAGGATCAGTCTCACTGCTCATGAGTGGATGTATCTTGACTGTATCCAGAACCTACATTTTCCTGCACACAAGTAATTCCATAACATGCATATTACACACTGAACTTGAGGTCCAGCCAAGGCTGGAGGTCTGCTGGGCCCTGGACACTCACACAGAGGCATCCTTCCAGAAAGCTCCTGGCCAACACAATCAAGACAAGAAAAAGTTTTGTGAAAAGGAAAACACCATTACCATATTTTACTGTCATGGGCTTCAGACTCAGAAAAATGACTGCCCAACCAGAGAGAGCTTGGTGAGGAAGAAAGCCCAATATTCACCACTTCAGAGCATCAGCTTTGGTTTCAGCTGATTTTTGCCTTTTGATTGGAGGCTTTGAAGCAGTTTTATTGCAAAAGCACTGGTTGGGCACCTGCAGGATGAGCTCCTGCCTCTGCTCCACCAAGGAGCAGCACCAGGAAAACTCAGGAGCAACAAACTCTGTCAGGACCACACCACTTGAACAAATCTTCCTCTTGCTGCCCTGTTTTAATGTACTCTGCTTCTTTCACATGTTCTCCTTTGGCTGGGTGCCTGCAGGGCTCACATTTCCAGGGCTTGTCCATGCCCTGGTGGCAGCTCTTGGGTTTTAATGGCTCTGTCCTAAGAGAGGATCAGTCAGTCAGGCTGCTGTGCTCTGCACTGAGGCTGTCCATGATGATGATCTAAATTCAGCGTGGTTTCCTCCTTGCATCTGTTAAGCTTTTTGTTTCCTCCCCACAAAGCAAGGAGCACAACAGCATCTTGTTTGTCCTGCCACCTGTTTTCCAAGGCAGGACATTAATTTCTCATCCTTTCTCATGGAAAAGTGACAAAAGTGCAGCTCAGGCACGGAGAGTGCCAAGCTGCTGAGCAAACCCAAAGGAATGGCTCAAGGAGAGCCCTCACAAGCAAAGGTTCTTTCCTTTCCCCTTCCCTCAGACACAGTCACTACCTCTCTCAGTGAATAATTTTATCCTGGAGAGGTGTCAAGGAGAACAATTTCAAGCTACTGTTGAGAACCAGCTACTGGGCTGCCCCGAGCAGCTTTGAATTTGGCCACCGGAGAAACAATCTTGGCAACAAAACAGAAAGAGGAGGAGGAAAAGAAGCCCTGACTCCTCTTGCACAAAAGCATTTCAGTGGAGATTTAACCTATCTGTTTTAAAAGTCCATTTTTCAGATCTATAACTAATTCCCAGAGGGCAATTAGAGAGTGATGAGCACAGCTGGAGCTTAGGTGATCCTAGAAAATGATAAATTTGCAGCAGCTCACTGCTGGCAAAACAGTACAATAAATTAATTGTGCCTTTGATGGTGTAGGTAGATCCAATTGTCCCTCCCTCTGCAAGGTCAGGCATGGAGCTAAAGCTCATGGTGTGTATGAGAAACAGGGTGAGCCTTTCCTGCTGCAGGGTGGCACACTGGCAGCCCAAGAACCCCCTCCCCTGTTGGTTTTAATCTTCTTTTCTGTATAACCACACAATCTCCCATAGACAGCTTTCTGTCTTGCATGAAACAATTCCCAGGCCCCTCTGGATGGCCACCCACCATCAGTGCAGAGGGGTAAAGTGACCTTCCATCCCCACATACCTCTTATTTCACGCTGCCTTATTGGAAACAGCTTCCCAACTCCAGCAGGACAGACAAGACAAACTCTAAGAGCCAAGGGCTGCTCTGGAATTTTTTTTCCCCCCCCTTGGTTTTTTTTTTTTAATTTTTTTGGACTAGCAGAGACCATCAAGAGCACTTGCACTTAACAGAAAAATGCACTGGAACCTCTTGCCTAGGCTGGACTCGATGCCTGGTGCTCTCAGAGTACAGGAGGCAATCCTGATGTGAGTAATATGTGCATGTTCAGGGTTAATGCTCTGCACGAGGCTCTGTGCTCTCAATGCCTTTACTCCCTGCACAATCACAGCTAGATTGGATGCCCAAGTTCATTTACAGCTTCAGCTCTGAAACTGAACACAGCAAACCCTCCCTAGAAGCAGATAAGTGCCCAGTGTAATAACAAAACAGTGCAAGAGAGATGAGGAACCTAAAGCACAGAAACCACAGCATCTGAGAGCCTCCCATCCAACAGGAGTGGCCCTGCCAAAGCCTGTGTTTTTCCCAATCCCCTGCACTGATGATGCATCAAACACAATGCCTTGCTGAGTGAGGCACAGACAGACTTGCAACCACAGTCTGTCGGTCTGTCTGTCTGTCACCCTGAGCTACTGCAGGACACCCCTCAAAGGTTCTGGGGTCGCTGAGTCACTGCAGCCAAGGAGGGTTCTGCTCTATGCCACCCTCCGAGCTGGTGACCAGGCTGAGCTCAGCTCTGAAACCTCCAGGAGCCTCCACATCCCAACCTTCCTCCACCAAACTGTTCTCACTTTTTATCTGGAGCGCCTGGGAGGACACAGCACCCACCACCTTGGCTGCTGCCAACGGAGCAGCCGCTTCCCCGGCGAGGGGGAGAACTGTTTGTTTTTCCTGTCTCTCAGTTCTAATCTCTTCCTCATTGAGGTCAGGTCACAGACTTCCCAAACACATCCCAGCATAGCAGCTTGGCTGCTGTGGGGTTTGATTTCAAAGGATAAGGTGCAGGCAGAGCTGAGCCCCCCACCCTGCCTGCCAGCGCTCGCCGTCCCCGGGGAGCGCCGCTCGCACATCGGTCAAAACAAAGCAAAAATGACAAATTAGGTTAGAGGATTGATGCAATTTCTGATGGCCATTTTTCTTCTCTCCAGTCTTGGCTCAGATCCTGCTGTTTTAAATTTAGTGACTTTAGCTGCCTTCTCCCCTGTGGTCCTGTAACTCAACACTCACGCTTTATACAATCCATTAGAGCTGAGAAGTGGCAGCTCACAAAGACACAGGCATTAACATGTGGAGAAGCACAAGGCCTGTTAAAAGGATTTTCAGCATTGTGGGGCACACAAAAGGCCAGGTATTTACACTGGCCCAGCCAGCATATTCCATAAGAATGCAGAGTTTCAAAAATACAAATATTTGTATGCATTAAAAGGCATTTTAAGGAGATTGGTGCTCCCTTACCACCGAGCTGGTTCTCCTTAGCACCAAGTTGCACAAACCCAGCAAAATCAACCTTCAGGAACCCATTTCACCCTTCTACATCTGATCCATGGCACAGCGAGTTCAGGACTGTGTCTTAATTTTAATGTGCTGCAGTTGTCTTAAAAAAAAAATGTTTTGGAGAGGAGCAGGGGCTTCTGTGCTCATGGATGAGGACACCCAGCTTAGATGGGAACTTCACTCAAATCTGAGAGCTGTTTCATCAGGAGTTTACTTGGTATGTGCCTGGCAATAAAGTTAAAAGGCAGGCAACTAAGCTGAGGTATTAAGAGTGTGCTGTGAACAGCTGAATAAATGGGGGGTTTTATTTATCACATAAAATTCAAGTGTAACCACACAGAAGGTTTTCATACAATAAATTCTCACTGAGACAGCGTTTCAAACGGTGATTATGGGCAACATCATAACATGATTTATCAGGGACTGCTCCTTAAAGCAAACCCATGAGTACCCCAAGACAGAGAGGGGGATGAAACTCTCAGGAGAGCCTCCCTGCTGGGAAAGCTCCCTGGATAGCTGCTGCATCCCACCCTGCTGAGGCAGGAGCTGCAGCTCAAATCTCCAACCCACACAGTCCCTGCCAGGCCACAGAGCTTATTTCAGGCTGATTACCTTATCAGAGATGAATGAAACATTAAGGTATTTCAGAGTGACACATGACACGCACGCCACTGCCCTCAAGTCCACCAGCAGGGTCACATGTGCCACCAAAAGCAGCAGCTACAACTGGCACAGCCCTCCCAAGGGTTTTTCCTGGGGCATTGCCATGTGGAGCTCAGCTGGCCACAGGGAAGAGCTCAAAGTATCTTCCCAAAGAGGTGAATTTTTGTTTCAGACACAGAGGTGAAAGTTTGGGTGTCCACCCTGTGTCCAGCAGCAAGGGGCATTTCTGTCTCATCTGTCACTTCTTTCATGCTGCTCAACTTTAAGTGACTTGCCAGGAAAATACTTTAATACCCCCCCAACTTTTAAATGTGAATTTCCCCTCCTGACTGAGTTATTTTTGCACAGAAAAGCAGCTTTCAGATTGTGAAGGTAAAATATGCTCCTCACACATGCCCTCCTTACAGGGCAATGTTATTTTGAGGCAAATTTCTCAGTATCTGGAAGGCCCATGGAAGAAAAGCAGGTTTTCCCACAGCAAGAGTCATATCTAAAGTCAGATATTCAAAGTCTTTTAAAAATGCCCAACCCAAAACTTCCTGCACTTGGCAAACAACACACAGTGATCACCACACTGTTTTATGGGATGACCTGAATAAAGTGTGCATCTTAGTAACTTACTTTGCAAATTTTATGCAGAACTGAGTGAAATACTTCCTGGTGGAGGCCAGGTTGTCACGGATGATGGGGACATTCTGTTTGATGTGGAGGATCACTGAGGTGACATAAGGACTCTGGTCACCAACGTGTTCCACGTTCTGCCACTGCATCTGCACAAAGGGGAAAAAACAACCCAAAATGACTGTTTAATTCATCAGCATTCAAGCAAGAGGCAAGGGAAACTGTACAAACTTCCTGCCAGGGGATCTCTAAGGAATCATTTAGAGAATGCCTCTGCAATTCACCACCAAGGTCAAGTTCTTCATCATTAAAGTGACTGGGCAAAACCATTCCACAAGAAGACCCAAAGAAAAGCCAGAGCAGCCCTTTTTGCACCAGGGCAGAGACTGTGACCAGTAACCCACACAAATGGGCACCACCAGGATTAAAAGAGTCTTTGGAGCACACCAGGCTGCTTTAATATTTAACAGTTTCCAATTTGCTGGGATGAAAGTGCCCATATAAATCCTGATTACAGGCATTTGAGAAAATATCTGCAAGCTTGCAAAGTCTGGATTCCTGTATGGCAGCCAAGACTTTAATACTGGTGAGACTGATGACAGATAGATGGAAGAGGTAAAAAGTCTTAAAGTCCAAAGTACTCTACACCAGTGTAGCTCACTGAAAACACTGCTGGTGTACAAGCCAGGATGCCCAAGTCCAGCTCCTCCAAATGCATGTTAAAAGGACAAAACAAGAAGAGTTACTCAACCTCCCATTTTGTTTTCATTTATTCTCAGCAGAACTGCAAGAGAACAGCCCCTGTGAGCCAGATGTGTGGCTCTCTTGATTTTCTCTGAGCCTGGTTTGCAGTACACAGGGTACTCCCAATTTAAGTCAGGTGGAAAAAAACCAAAAAAAGAGATTATTGGGTCTGGCCTTGCCTCGTGTATGTACCAGAGTCTCACTGAGGAACACAAGCATCCAGAGAAGCACACTCAGTTCTGCTGCTGCTCAGAACTCTGCAGTGTCCTCCCAATAACTCTGGAGATCTGTTCCTCATGCTGGAGATGAGACAGGAGGAAAACTCATAGGAAATCAGGAGAGGAAACTGGGCACATATGGAAGATGAGCTTTTTCCTTTGAGGGGCTGTTTGTCCTCAAACTTGTTTTCCCAAGCTCTGGATTTTGCATATAAAGGGTTTTTTTTTTTTTATTCCTGGTTTTAATTTAATTTAATATGGCTACTTTGCCCCCTGCAACTCAGCTGACTCAACTCCATCCAAACAGCACACAGCCTAAGTGACTTATTGGGAAAGAAAAGCCAAATTCTTTGCAAAACCACAGTGTCTGTGTCTACACATGTCCCACTAAAGCTGCCTTTATTTAAACCAAACAAACCAACCCCCAGCCTGCTGCTCTCACATCAGCTGGGTGGCTGGAAGGGATGTCTCTCTCATCACCTGCTCCACAGGTTTTTCACAGTCACAGAACATCCTGAGCTGGACACACAAGGAGCACCAACTTCAACTCCTGGGACTGCACAGACACCCCAGCAATCCCACCCTGTGTCTGGGATTGTCCAAACTCTCCTGGAGCTCTGGCAGCCTCGGGGCTGTGACCATTCCCTGGGGAGCCTGGGCAGTGCCAGCACCCTCTGGGGAAAAACCTTTCCCTAAAATCCAACCTAAACCTCCCCAGACACAGCTCCAGCCATTCCCTCAGTCCTGTCACTGGTCACCTGCTTTTCTACTCCTCGTGGTACTGATCACATCCAAACAGAATATTCTGTGCCTCTCTCCCTGATGGATTCACACATTCCCTTCTTGACAGAGCAATCCTCACCCAACACACCATCCCCACAGAGTGGGGAAAGCCAGAAAGTGGGAAGGGACTGCTGAGCTGAATTATTGCACCAACAATGAAACAGTAGCTTTTTCATTTTGTTGGTCATCATTCCAAAAGCAATACTTTACAACCAAACCTTTAAAGCATGAACAGTAAAAATAGCCCTTTTGTGTGTGTGTTGTGGGCGTGTTTCACCCAAAAAAAACCCACCCAGTAGCTGTAGAGAAAGGAATAGCACACATACTGAAAAGTCATCATAAGAAATATGAGCCCAACTCTGCTGGTAAAGCTTTGTTCCTGTCTTTTTAAATTTATTCCTCTTTTTCCCTTGTCCTGTGTTTTTCTTGGGATATCCACACAGTTTACATACACAAGCTGGAAATGAGTCCAAGGAACAGGAGCAGGGAGGTTTCACTGCAAGGGAGAAACCCAAAGGCACCTGCAGGCTGGGAGGACACAGAAGGGCTGGAAGAGCTGGTGCTGCCTCCTGGTTCTCACCACAAAACACAGGGCTGAGGTTAAAACAGGCAGGAGGAAAGAGAAACCCTGCAGAAATGGGGAACCCTGCCTCCAGGGAAGGACAGGGGCTCAAGGGTGGCACGGCGCTGTGTCCCCAAAGAGCCACCAGGTCCCTCCCTGTGCCCAGCCCTCCAGCTAAGGGGCTTGTGATGGAGGAGAGGATGAATGAAACTTCAATTTTTTGCCCTGTTCCCAGCAGCATCCCACTGGCAGCTTCTCCTTGCAGGCTCCAGCCTGGCACCCGCGGGAAGGGAAGGGAGCAGGGAGCGCGGCTGGCCCCGAGTTTGGGGACACGAGCTGGGCTCTGCCCTGTCACCCTCTGCACATATTCCAGGGCTCACACGTTCTCCTGAGGGCTCTTAATTAGCAGCTCTGATTGCTCTGCTCTCAGGGATTTTTCTGTGTGTGGAGTGGAGGAATGATTAAAGCCGCGCTCTGTCCACTCGGCTGTGAGGGCACGGGGAATTGCAGCTGGGCCAAAAGGTTTTAGGAAAATGTAAAAAGCCAGCAAGAAGTTGATGTGAGGCACTGAAATGTCCCCCAGCCCCACTTCCAGGCACGGTTTTACATATAAATCGATGCTTAATTCAGCAGTAAATCAAGCCTTAGCCAGTGCAATCCATAAATTTAATTGGGGCAAAAATATCCCGCGCAGATTAGCAATTGCCTCATCCCAGAAATTAAAAAGGAAGAACACCAGGCAATCTGAGTGCTGCTACACATCAGTACAAACACATTAACAGCTCTTAAGTTATCCAGAATATCACAACAGGGGGTTTAGGGCAAATTTTCCTCCCACCCACATCCCAGCTCCCCATCCCACAGCCACGTTTAATCATCCTACACCTGCTGTAAAGTCTGAGTAAGGATTATCACCTACAAATTTTGTAATATGGGGCCTTCTCAGCATTTACCATTTTCTTCAGAACACACCAAGTAAAGAATCATGGAAACCAAGCAGCATTCCCAGCTGAAAGCAATATTCCTGATGCTGTTTTCTGTGTTAAATCTCTCAGCGTGGCCTGCAGCCAAAGTGGATTGAGAGGTTTAAGCATTTCATAATTTACCTCTACAGTTCCTGAACATTTTTGCAAAGAAAAAAATAAAACCCCAAAGCCAGGCTCCAACAAAGGACTGGGAATGTTCAATCCTGGAGGACAGCAGAGTGAGGTAAATGAAAAGAAACCAAGGAAGAGCCCTAATGGAGTATGGATCTTGAGAGAGCAAAATTGGAAGGGATCAGCCACACAATCTTTATTTCTTTAATATAGGCTGAAATTTTACATTTCCAAATACTAACTCTGTGTTTAAATAATTGCATGCATTTCTTATTGAAGTGTCAGAGCAATAACCCAGCCCTGAAGGAAAGGGAGGAGGAAGGTGAAAGAAAAAAAACTTCTTGCACCAAATCCAGGTCTAATAAAAATCACATAAAAGCAACTCTGTCTGATGCAAATAGTGGAGTGTGTGCACAAGTGACAAGTATTTATTTAGCTAATTTCATAACACTTAAACTTGTTTATATATCATCAGTCCCATCACATGTGCTGCATTTTACCAGTGCTCCAAAGACAAAAATAAATGGCCTACCAGCTGCTGCTTTCTCAAGGTTGTGGTTTACTTGGGTATAAACAGTGAGAGCTAAGTGATTTAAATATTCCTCTACTCTGTGGGTTCAGGAGATCTCAGGGGCTGCCACGGCACACAGGCAACACCTGAAGTGCTGAGCCCTTCCTAGTGGTGTTATTTGACTGGGCAAAAAAATCCTCTTTCCATTTGGAACCTGTACAAGCTCTATTACCAGCTGCATTCTACTTCAAATATTAGCTGGGGGTGGTGGGGCTGGTTACAGCTGGAATACATCATAAAGCAGAAAGCTATTAAAATTCATGGCAGCCAGACAGTGTGTTGATCCCACAAAAATGGAGCTCTATGTTTAATATTTCTAATTAAAAGGAAAAAAAAAAATAGTTCAATCCACTTTTGTTGTCTTCACCTCTGTCTAAAGCAAGTCTGGGTTTTCACAATACTTTGGCAAGGAAACACAGCTCTGCATTTCAAACATATAAAAGCCAGCAGTGTAACTGCAACAAAATCCTTAAGCTCAGTCATAGGGGCCTCTCCAGGAATGGCTCCATATGTCCTTGAGAGGATCACAGAAGCAATAAGGCTCAATCCCAACTCCACATCACCTCCAGTTGAGTACCTCCATTTCAGAGCCCCAAACAAGCAGGCTGGTAAAACTGCCTGCCAAAGAAGACAAAGGGGAGAGCAAACCTGAAGGTGTATTTGAAATTTCACGCTGACAAAAAGTTTTTCCGAATTTTAAATGCTCTCACTGGCATTGGGAGTGGAAAGAGAAAGCCTTGGGTAGTTACTGAATGTATTTCATTGTCTGTAGGTTTTAATGTGGTGCAAAAAGCCTGAAAGCTCTAATCTGAATAATAAGAGGGTTTGGAGTGAGGGATGTATTTATAAATACAGCAATTGCTGCTGTAAAAAGTAAGAAAAAAAATCAGAGTAAAAGAATGTATCAGTAGTGAAATCAAGCAATCAAAGCACACAAGAACCCCACATGGATCTTCTGAAAATCCACCCCTACCTTGCTCATGGCAGTCAGGGCAGGGTCACAGGCTGCATCCAGGTCCTGCACTAACAGCTGGATGCTGTTGGAGATCACACTGCAAAAAAGGGGAAAAAAAAAAAAGAAAAAAAAGAATCAAGCATGAGTTTTAGAATCACACTGAGTAACAGAGTGCCAGAACTGGAGCCTTTGACTGAGAGAGGAGGAAAATCCTCTACTGGCTGACAGCAGCACTGTGATGTGAATGCACACAGCTACAAGTTGTACTGAGGAGGAGCTGGGAAACCCTGCAGGGAGCTGCACAATGCTTTAAAGTGGGCTCCAGGGGAGACAGGATGGTTTTACAGCTGACCTTTCTCTGTTTTAACACAAATAAGGGGTTGGGGAATCAAAGGTGGCAGATGAAGAGGAGAAATCCCCAAGTATCAAGCCCAGACTGGGATTCAGCTTCACATTTAACACCAACATTTTATCATCTCTCCATTTATTCACAGCCAATATTCTACTGCTCACAGGAACTCGCACAGAGGATTTTAAAAATGACATCTGCATGAGTTTTGTGCCTCCCATGTGTGAAGATGAAGGCAGATGTCTTATTTACACTATGTCTAGGACTGCTGCCATCCATTGTTTGAGTTCCTGAGACATATACCAGACTAAAGGACACATTAGTCAAACACATTTCCCTCCCTCTCCCCACTTTTTTTTTTTCCTTTTAACAGCATGATATTGCTTTGAGACATGTTTAAGGCCATCATATCATGATGTGCACAGAGGTGCAGCTGATCCTGAAACAACAGCCAAGAAACTCTGCCTGCAGCAGCTCAGAGCCCTCAGGGGCACAGGACCAGCTCCCCACTGCAGACAGCCTCTGCTAGGAGCAAGAACTCATTCTGGTTCACTAAGCACAGTTTTTAAAAACAGTGTCAACTTGAAATCTGCCACAGATGCGTGTTTACAACCTCAGGATTACATTTGTAAGAAGCGGATTTTAGTTTTGCTCTTTCTCATGATGGTAGCACAGATGAGAATCACAGGACTGTGAGAAACCTAAGCAATGCTTCCTCAAACCATCTTTCCTCCCCCTCGTTGTCTTTGTGAAGTTTTGGATACTACTCTGGGGTTCACTGCTCAAAATATCTGTAGGTGCCCACCTTCTCACTGAGATATGGTGTCACCCACTTGTAATTCTGACCTGGGTTTTGTTCTTCACCACAACCCAGAAAAGTTGTCTGCTCCCTTTCCTACAGCTCCAGCACATCAAGTCTGGAACAGGATGCAAAGTAGAAGACTTCCTTCAAAGCAATCCATTTGTTTGTAAAGGCAAACTCATCCAAAATAAGTTGGAAAAATTAATATGGGAGATGAAGCGACTACAGGCTTCAAGTTACACCATCTAAAACTTGCATTGGGATAAAAAAAGCCCATGACTGCTTCTGCTGGTGCCTCTGCTGCTGCTGGGCACTACAGAATCCCCTCCCTGGGGGATTCCACCAGGCCAAGGGAGCCAGACTGAAATAACCCTGCAGGGCACCTGCTGCCCCTGCCTGGCAGGGAAGAGCTCAGCACCAAGGAGCAGCACAAAGCTCTGAGTGGATGGAAAGTGACCCCACCACTTGTGTGACCTCAGGAGTCTTGTCAGAAGCTGGCACCAAGTGCAGGCTCTCACCAGAAAACCACAAAAGAGGGAGAGAAACTCGTTTGTCTGTTATTCAGAATAAACACCTGCTGTGGAGGGATGGCGGTGCAGCAGGAAATGCGCTGGGAACACAAAGGATCACGACATGCTGAGGGGGTTTGGAGCCTGGTTCTGCAGGAAGAACTTCAAACCCTCACCCAGGCAGCAGTGGGTGACTCCTCACACAACCCCTGGCACGCACAGGAGGGATGGGTCAGGAAGCTGAGGCCATAAAGGAGCAGTGCAGCAAGCACAGCGAGCCCAGCGCTTCAGGGGTTCTCTGGATGCTGCCCATAATTTTAATTTCACAAAACAGAGCAACAGGGAAATGATGGATTTCTGGATTTACATTACAAAACCTTTCCTTTTGTGGAACATCAAGAAGAAGTTCCCATGATTTCTCCAACTTTCCTAAAGAAACTGCTTTGTCACCCCAAGGATAAACCCCTCCTTTTCTACACATTTGGGGTGGTTCTGCACTCTCCTTTCTCTGAAAGAAGAAACACTTCCCAGGGTGCCTAAACAGCATTTTATCACTTATTTTATGACTGCCTAACAAGACATCAAATCCCAGCAGAAACCACTTGTTTGATGTTGAATGAGCCAATGCCAGCAAGGTTTATAGCTCTGACTTCCACTGACAGAAGGCTGGACAAAGCCCTGAGCTGGAACAGAATGAAAGTCAATTAAAAGCTTTGTTACAAGATATATCAGCCCTGTCAGTTGGACTTTAAACCTGTCCAAAGCAGCAAATGTGAGCTATACATAAAACAACTTCCAAAACACTTCACATTAGCTGTCTGGGACCCACCAGCTCCTCAGGCAGCCACTGTGGAAATCCAGCAGCCACTTGAGGCTGCTGCTTCCTGCTGGCAAAACTCACACCCCCACTTGTCCATGTTAAGAAAACCCCATCTTAGGGCACATTTTATTTCTCCTTCCCTGCTACCTGGCTTGCTTTGGCTGAGTGGACACAGCAACCCTGAATTTCAGGCTGGGATTCACTCTTAAAGAGAAGAGCCTGGAGGGAAGGGAGTCTCTGCAGCCTGGAATGGAGCCTGGGACCATGTGAAAGAGCTGGATGGAGATTCAGTGGGATCCTGTCCACTGCAGCAGGAGAGGAGGAATCACAGGAAGGAAGTCTTGTGAAAAAAATATCTTGCTGCTATCTGGGTTGGAGCTTTGTTTTACGGCGAGGAGGAGCTGGTGACAGGGATTATTTTCCCAGCCTTGCCAAGATATTCTTTTGTCTGATAAGAGGCAAAACAACTTTTGCCTCAATTTTCTTGTCTCAAAAAATACATTCAATCTGTCTGTCAGGGGTGGAGAGGAAAGGATGTTAGAGCAGAATATTTTTAGCACTGCTACACGAGAAGTTATTTTAATGAATGATAATCTTCTCTCAATTATAATCCCCAAATATAAGATTGGATCAGTCTTTTATGTCATCTGAAATGGGGTTTGATCATACTGACAAGGCTGCTGATTAACAGGGGGAAGTTAAAGCAGGAAGGAATGTACTGAAATAGCTTCCTTTCTTGAAATGTAACAGCCACCTCGCAGAGCTGCCAAGATGCAAATGCTGTTTCAAATGGAAACTCACTATTTCCTTTCCCTTTTCCAGTGCTCTTGTTCCTTTGGCTTGGACCATGGGGAGCAGCTAAAGCCTGAAGCTAGTGCTGCTCTTGGAGCAGCCAGGGGATACCATTCCCTGAGCAGGGAAATGCCTGTGCCCATCCTGTGACACCAGGATCTCAGGGCTGTTTTCACTCCAGCACCATCTGGCTGACAAAAGGGGATGTTTGACACATTGTGGGAGGAGGCATGTGCTGCACATACATGCTGAAAGTGTCCATCTCTCCTGTCAGGTTGATTCTCTCCATTAGGCTTGTATCCACTTTTTCTTTGAGCTTCTCTTCCAACTGTTGGGAAACAAAACAAGCAACAGGGAGATCAGGTTTCTAACTCGAAATAATCGTTCTTGAAAACTTATGCCCTGGAAAGGTCAGCTTCTTCAAACTTCATCTCTGACCAAACTATATCCAAAACTCATCTAGTGACACTGGAAATCTTTCCTTCTTGGCATCCCAGACCTGTTGATTTGCCAGGATGGGCCATGGTGGCTCCATGTCCTGAAAGAATTAAAGCTCCAAGGTCAAATATGTAACTCTAGTATGACATGCTACCGTAGTAGCTTAACACTGTGGCATCTGTCCTGCTAATAAAGATGTTTCTCAACACTCTGCCTGTGCCCAAACTGCAGAGGAGAAGGAGGAGGATTGCCAGACCTAGTGGTGCAGAGGCCTGGATACAGCCAAACATCACAGCTCATTCCTGACCCATGGCATTTTGGAAGCACCTGAATGTAATGAGTGGAGCGGCTGCAAATCACATCAGCATAAATTCCTCCTCTCTCCACTCCACATTGCCCCAATATTTCATGCAAGTATTTTCCCAAAAGTATTTTGAATTATTGTTGTGCTTGTTTTCATGAAGGGGAGATAATGAACAGAGAATCTTTAAAAAAAAAATAAAATTGGTCCCCAATCCAAAACAAATTATATAACAAGTAGAAAAGGATTGACCCCAGAATTGATGCTGCAAAGCAGGATTACAAGCAAATTACTTTTCTCAGAAAATCAATACTTTTCTTTCTTTGAAGTACAGAATGAGTAACGTAGAGCTCAATAATCAATGGATTTTTTTTGGTCCTTTTGGCTGTCCCAGTCTCCACAGCAACACAGAAGAGGGAGGAAAGCTCACCTGCTGGGTGGTGGCCAGGCAATATTCTGCAGTACTCAGGATGCTGCAAATGAGGCAGAGTTCTTCTAAAGTAAACTTTGCCACTTCAGAGCCTTCCTTTTCTTTCAGCAAACTTGTGATGGTGAGCCCACCACTGCTGCTGGTTGTCCTGGGGGGGAAAAAAAAAAACAAAAAAAAAAAACCAAAAACAAACAGATAAAACCTGTGAGGTTTTTGACAGTACAGACACTCAAGGTGTAAAATTACTGCTGGATTTTAATGCCATAAAAATTTAATTTTAATGCCCACAACCCAACAGCCTGTGCAATTCAGGACATCAAACCCACAACTGCTATTTTGGTGAAGGAATTTCTTTTACAAAGAGCTTTGTACCAGGTCTTCAAGCAAGGGACAATTCACTCATTGACAAGAAAATAGATTAGGATGCAAGTGGAACACAGCCTTCCCCAGGTAGCTTCACCTTCACTGCCAGTTATCCAAAATCTAATTAAAGATTGCAGAAGAATCTCAGAACTATCAAGAAACTTGTCATATTTATCTCTGCAGCACTAAACAGCTGTCCACATGGATTTGAGACTTTGGCAACCTGTTTTAAAAACTGATGGTATCAACAAAGTAAATTATAGAAGATTTGCCTTCCCCTCCTCTGTCTTCAGTGAGCAAGGTTCATGTATCAACAAAGACAGACTCAGAGCAGTTTACAGGCAGGAAATTCCCTACCTCTCAACTCTTTATAATCCAAATCCATTAAAAAAAAAATAGGACAGTGATATTTATCTTGGACAGCAAAAATGGAGCACTCAAAAAAACGTGGATAAAGAATGCAACTGAGGTCTGATGGAGAACACACATTAAATTTATCTTTCCACTTGTCTGGATGGAACCCTCTCCCCTTCCATCTGTGAAAGATTTTACTGGTTTCAGAAAGTCATTCTGCTGCTCCCAGGTTTACAAAGGAAACAAACTGAAGATGTTAAATGGCAAATAAAATTATCTGCAGTGGGGTTTTGGCAACATCTCAGGAGCACCTTTAGCCTGTACACTGATCCATACTGGTGCAAACTCATTATGATTTCCTTTCCTTTCACTGGATTTACATCTGCAGATCTTATTTATACAGAGATAAAATGTTCCAGAGCAGAGTGAGGTACAGGGAAGCACTTCAGCATCTCAGAAATAAACCACCTTCATTATAAATTACCATATAGATGATGTTGGGCTAAGGCAGCTGAGAATCCCAGTATGAGCTGGTTACCCAAGCAGCAATTCTGAAAGCCAGGCCTCTCTGAAGAGACTTGGGCTGGCATTTCAAAAGGAACCTCAAGAAACTGCAAATCTGACTGCTAATCAAAGCCAAATATGAAACTCTTCTCCAGAGGTCCTTAAAAGAAAAACAATGTGTGACTGCTCATTTGCTCTCCTGCTTTTCTCTCTGTGCAAGAAACTGAACTTTGGAGAAAACCATGAAGTAAATGGAGTGATCCTGCTGCTGCCTGGGGTGTTTGACAGGGAAAGGAGTGTTCACAAGGATGCATTGATGAATTATCTTTACAAATCCTCAGCTCCTCGGTGCAGTGGGATGCCTGCAGCACTGGGGGTGCCAAACTCACTTGGGCAGGTTTCCAGAGAGGATTTTCCAGGCGTATTCCCGCAGGTATTTCTGGAAGATGGTGGTCAGGGCTATCATGGGCTCCCCAGTGCTGAGCTGGGAGCACTGCACCATGCACTTCTTGTAGTACACAAAGAGGTCAGCACAGCTGGGCAGCACAGCTCCTCCTTCATCCACGTTGGGCTTGGGGGGACCCTGAGCCTTGAAGTCAGCCACAAACCTGTCAATCAGCTCTCCCAGATTCCTGGGGTGGGGAATAAAAAGATATTTGAGTTTGCTGAGGGAGGAATTGGAGTGAAAAGAGAGAGTAATGCTTACAATGACATGCCCTGTCTTGTGACACCAGCAGCTGGGTATTCCCAGCCCTTTCTTATCTCCATGCTCCCAGCACAAAGCTCACACAATTCCACACAAGCCCAAACCTTTTGTGCTCAGGAGTTTTAGTGGCAGCTTCAAATCTGTTCTCCAGCCACACATAAAAGCTCCCAGGTCTGCCAGGGCTCAGTTCAGCACATTTGATGCAAGTGCATTAAGCCTGTGCTCAAGTTTCATTCCTGGCACCAGGAAAGGGAAGAGTCAGGCTTCCCATCCCAGCAGACCTCAGGGAATTTGGATTTTGAAGGGATGTACTCAAAATGGTGAGTGCCATTTGCCATTTCTTGGTCCCATTTGGATACCACCTGCTTTTGCACAACTTCACACACCCTTTAAAGAAGTTTTATTTAGCATGAGCACAAAGTGCACTTCCTACTCAGACCCTCTTTAAAAGCACAAAAAGCCCTCTTACTGTCTCCAGTGATTCATTACAGCCTGGTCCTTACTCAAATATTTTGGTCTTCAGGGAACAATAAACTTCACTCCATCCTTTCACCAGGACAAAAAGGCTTTTGAGCATGGCAGAGGGCCAGAGCCATCAACACAGGACCAGAGAATCTTCTGATCTTGGGGAGTTCCTCTGGTCCTACCCCTCCAGAGACAGCACATGTTGGAGACCAAGCCCAGCTCAGCCCCATGGAATAACCTTTGCCAGATGAATTCCAGCAATAAACCTGCTCCCCCAGGCACACTCACGCACACAGCCTTCCTCAAGGAAGTTTGGGTTTTGGGAAATTGATAGGCCTTTCAGATGAGAGAGGTACCCTGCTGACCAGGAGTTCCTGTATTTTATATTCCTGTTTTTAATATGGTTTTCCTGCAGCTCTCCCTTTCCCATGGCACAACCTACACCTTTGAGGGTGCAATGGTTGGGCTGTGCCATGATCCAGGGCTCTAAGGAGAAAGCCAAATCCTCAGGAGAAAGGCTGAGACTCTGCAGCACATTGTCACCTTTATCAGTGAAAAGGGGAAAACCCACCAACAACAACTTCCCCCAGTTTCTATCCCTTTTTGCTTTCCCTCTTGTGAGAGAGAAAACCCCTCTGATTCCAGACAATCAGAGAATCCACAAGCAGAGAATTCAGAGAATCAGAGAACCTACAAGTCAGAGACTTCAGAGAACACACAAGTCAGAGAATTCAGAGAACACACAAGTCAGAGAATTGAGAGAACACACAAGTCAGAGAATCAGAGAACACACAAGTCAGATAATTCAGAGAACACACAAGTCAGATAATTCAGAGAACACACAAGTCAGAGAATCAGAGAACACACAAGTCAGAGAATCAGAGAACACACAAGTCTCTTCACTGATAAACTCAGAGGCTGCTGCCTCAGAATGGATGAGCTCCTACCACGGGTGATCTGCTGGGCCAAACTTATCTCCAGAGATGTGCTTGGAATATCAGCACTCTCAATCATGGAGCAAGCCTGGCTGGCTTTAGCCAGGCTGCTGCAAAGACAAGCAGTCCCTTTTCCTTTTCTGTGCCTATTGCTCGAGCCCTGCACACAGCTCTGATTCCACACTCACAGCTCCTCAGCTGTGTTACAAGCACTGTAAAAACATCAGGCTGCTCCACTGATGTGATAAATCTCCACGCTGGCAGCAGCAATTGAAGGCTGAAGTGAAGCATTGATTGTGTTGGGCCACAGAGAAGCAGAATTTACCTCCCTCTGTAGCTGTAGCAGAGCCAAACAGATGGCTGCTGCAGGAGGGCTCACACGTGCTGCAGCCTGCAGATTCCTGCAGCTTCTCAAGGAAAGAGGACGTGGCTCACTCCTTGTCAAACTCAACAGCTGCATCTCCACCTCTGCATCTGTGCTGGGCTCCAGCTGGGCAACAAAGTGGAGCTTTCTTAGCAGTCACCAGTCACTTGGTTTTTTTTGCCTTCTCTCAGTCTCAAGACACGGTCAGGAATGTCAATGGCTTTTGTTTCTTTATGTTTAGCCCACATGTTCTCCTCTTCTCTGAGGCAAAGTGAAATGGATCTGCATTTTCCTGCTCCCCCAAGGTCTTGTCAACTGGGATGCAGGAGAGAATGCAGCTGTTCAGAAGAGCTGGGAGAGCAGTGCTGGGGCTTCACGCTTGTTCTGATCCCAACCTGGATAAAGCTGCCCATCAAACCAGGCTGTGGGACTGCTCCTATTTCAGAATGGCACTGGTGCAAGCAAAACATCAAGATATTGTGCACTAAAAGAATTAATACATCATTAATGCACACCTTGGCTGATGGCAAACCTTCACATGAGTCTCAGCTGGCCCAAATATGATACAAAGGCCACAAATGTTTGTGTGGTACAATGGGAGCACAGAGAGTCTGGCAGAAAAAGCTGCTGGGAGATGAAACATGCAGAAGGCAGGAGAGCTACAGAAAATGAGTATTTTCTCCACAGACTCTGCAGAAAATCTCCAAGAAAATTCTCTGGTAGTGCAGATGTGGTATTTCCTAACAGTAGCATATTTATTGGGAGTGAGACCTCGCCAAATCTAACCAAGAGAAAGAATGAGATGAAATCACATAAAGGGAATTCTATTCTGCTTCTTTTCATTCCTGCATTCCTCTTTGTTTTGTTTTTTTTTTTTCTTTCACTCAACCTATTCAGGGTTGTCCTGGCAATCAGGAGAAGAACCAGGAACTCATAAGCAGCAGGAGAGGAGAACAGGGTGCTCAGGAAGCTGGGTGTGCCCAGGGATGTGAACACAGCAGTGGCACTGAGACACTGGAGCACTGCAGAGCAGTTTCCATGCACTGGGGATTTTGGAAGCCCCTCTGCTGATGAGGCTGCAAACACACAGCACAAAGTGCCAGTTTTCCAAGCACTCTGGACTCAGACGTGCCTGTGAGCAGATTTAAGGAGGGCTCTGCACACTCTCAGCCCTGCAGAGCTGACAGAGCTCTTCCTCCTCTCCAGCTCAGCTCATGTCTGTGTGCTCCTGCTGCTCCAGCTGACCACAAAGGACAGCTAAAGATGCACATCCCAAGGGGGCAGGAATGAAATCTGCTCTGCTGGTCAGAAATCTGGTATTTACTCTGCAGCTGAAGGTGGAGAGCAGCATCTTTAAACTCCTTCTTTCAGGTGTCTCCTCTTAAACTCTACAGATTTTGGCGCTGTGTTTTTATAAGTGGGTATGGAAACAATTTTTTGGCAGAAAATGCCCAGGATTTTTTCTGCCACAGATTTAATGTGGCAGAAATATTATGAACAAAACTACTGCTCTCACTGTTCAGAGCTCAAACATACAATTAATGATCTAAGCAACATCTCATTTTCAGACATTGGCAACAGATTCCTCAAAAGTTCAATCAAAGGAAGAAGAAGAGAGAAAATAGTGAAGGAAAGCAATTTTTGGCAGTCAGGGGCAGCATGGGGAATACTGTGGCAGTTTTTCTTTGAACTCCCTGCAGCTTGTGGCTATAAAGATAATATAAAACATCTCATGATTGTAAAGGAAAAGGAGGAAAAAAAAAAAAAGGCAACTGAAGGGGCTAGGAGCACAGTGGGGTAGAATTACCAAAATGGGGATTAAAATGGCCCCCAGTGAGAAGGGAAGAAATACTGAAATAATCTGTGCTCAGTTGGCTGAGGGCAGGGGGGAAATATCAGTTTCCCTTTGTGATACTGCAGAGCAGAACCTAAACCCAGCAGGACACAGCACTGTGCAAGGTTTCAGCTATTTAATGATTTTTTTTTTAAGCATAAAAGGTTGATGGGACACAGAAAAGCTTTTTCAAGATGCTTATCATGGAGTTTGGATAAAATCAGGACACTACAAGCCTCGAGTCAGACATTCTCTCATGTGCAAAGCCTTGGAAGACAGAAGAGGACACACAGATGAGATACACCAAGTAGGCACCTCCTCCTTTCCAGCCACTTATCTGTGCTAGAAGACTAAATTGAACCTTTTTCAGCTATTTCCTCTCTCAGGTGGCACTGCAGTTGTCACTGAGATGTTATTTAAACCCTGGTGTGAATGGAGGTGCACAAGGAAGAGTGGTGAGAGCCTTGAAAACTTCTCAGAGCTCAAAGCTCCTTTCATTCAAATTGTTTTGCTGCAAGTCAAAGAGGAAGATGAAGAAGGGTGCCAGGGATTAAAGCCCCTGACAAAGTCCCAATCTGTGAGCAATGATAATGTTATCTTACAACCAGCTCTCATCTAAGGATCTCAAATGAGTTCTTCCTACAAAGCAAATCCTGCAACTCCTCTGCCACGAAGCCACATGTGTATTTTACAGAAAACCCAACCCTATCATTTGGAAGACACGAGATGAAAGAAAGACACATGTCTGCAGAGGGAATTGCAGAGGCAACAGAAGTAATTTAGGAGCTCTAAGCCTCTTCCAGAGAAAGGCAGCAGGCACCACTCCTGCAGCCCTCTGCAATCACACACAAAGCCAACTCCACAGCCCTCTGAACACTCATTTTGTCCAAGCAAAGGCCCCACTCAAAGTTTCTTGAGCCACAAACACTGCTCCTGTTGAAATGAGGCAGCAGAGCTGCAATATATTAATTTTCTGCAGCTTGAGTACAGAATCCAGCACAACCCAACACATCCAAAAACCAAACAAACCCTGAAACTCAGGCTGGTTACTCACTTGTCCTGGGACTCAATGTACACATAAAGGTGAGGCTCAAAGCACTTGGAAACAATGCCATGGAAAGGATTGTCAGGGACCTTTGGCTTCTTTGGCTGCAAGGAAACATTCAGAATGTTGGTTCAAACCTGCCCTGGAAGACCTTGAAGGAACAGCAATGCAACAGCACAGAAGGATATAAATCTTTATGGAGATATTGTAACACAGAAATTTGCTGTCAAATAATCAAAGCATATAAATGTCATTATATCCAAGTCTTCCCTCCTTCTCAGAGAGCTGTTAGCAATCCAAGGAATTACCTTTCCACTTGTAAAATATTCTTAGCCTTAAAGAGAAGGCTGTTCATGCTAACAGATTTCAGCTGAAGAATCTTAATGCAGTTTGCAAATAAAATCTCCCTGAATCCTTCAAGCAGTAACAAGGCTCCTCTAGTCCCCTCTGAAATCCAATGGAGCAGTTATTTGAAAGCAAGATTAAAGAATCCTTACATTTTAGAATATCAAGGGCAATAACTCAAAGTTACAGGCCTCATCTGAATGAATTTTATTTAGATAAACAGCATGTAATTACTGCAGGAGCCAGAATTATACAGGCCTGCTTTCACTGTGAAATATGTTTCTGGGGATGCAAAGATTTCTATTTTTAAATCACATTTAGAGCATTAAGCACAGGTGCCACGTGGGAGCCATCCTGTTTGCCCTCATTTGAGTTCAGTGCTGCACTCTAGCCATGGCCAAGCACAGCCCACCAAAGCCACTGGGACTACTCACACACTTAAACTTGTGCATGTTTAAGTACCAGACCTTTAAGTTCTTTCCTGCCCTACAGCTAGATTGTTATTATTCTTTTTTACTAATAGGTAATTTCTCTTGTTGCTTCCCAGCAGACCAGCAGCTTTTCATTGGCTGCAAAGAGGGCTGCAGTGACTCTGGAATGGAATTCTTGCTTCTCTCTCCACAAAAAGCCAAGATCAGCTCCCAGCCAATGAAGATATGAACTTTTCCAGCTGATTTTTTGGTTTTTTTTAATGCAAGAAAAGCCAAACAAAAGAAGCAAAGCCTAAAGGACTTTCCCTCCTAAACAACAGAGGAGGTGGCACTAAGAATTTGGCAGAACTATCAGAGTGTGACAAGGTAAACATTTCTCAGCAACAATTCAGCCCCAAATGATGAATCCCAACTTAGGGCTGCAAACCTAAAGTGAGGAAATGGTTTTATGGAGGCCAGACCACCTCTGTGAGCCTTGAATGAAGAATTTAACTTTTAAGAGCCTTGGGACAGAACCATTACCAGGCATCCTCCACCCAAAGCCCTCTGTTTGTGCAGGATGCACACACTCACTGGAGCTGGGAGGGAAAAAATGGCTGGGAATCACAGAAACCTGGCAGCTGCCAAAGGCCTGGCATGGCAGTGCCAGCACAAGGACACAGATTCACCATGTTTACCACTCAGCAGGCTGGAAGAGCCAGCTCCTGCAGCAGGCCTGGCTCTCTGTGCCTCTGCACCACGCTGCTCCCAGCATGTCTGGTGGAAGGAATATTAAATCTTTTACCAGTAGCACTGAAGCTGTATTTCTGCGTGTGCAACCCTGTCCAAAAGCTGCAGATGTTTAAGCTATTTCCTCCTTGAGTTTGATGGAAATAATAAAAGGTTACTGTTGTCACAGCAAGGAGGTCTGCAGCTGGCCCAGTTTCCTTTCATTACTATCCAAAGTAAACAGATTAAATGGAACTGCTAGGATTACCAAAAGAGGTGCTTTTTTAGCATGGATTTCCCCCCCCCCCCCCAAATTCTTGTGCTCCCTTTTAGATCCCCAAGGGTCTTGAATTTTCAGGACTGGTGTCTTGGAGGGGCTCTTTTACTAAAACCCCTTCATCTTCAACTCTTTGTGTCCCTTCTGTTCTTCAGGCAGTGACAGGAAAGATGAGGCTTGCAGCACTTCCAGACTCCCAGCATGAACCAGCAGCTGCTGGCACTGGGACACTGAAATGTTGGAGCCCACCTGGCACCCAGGAGGCTGCAGGGCAGCACAGCCCAGCCCTGTGACAATGACACAGGGCATTCCTCACCACAAACTGCACTTCCAGGGATGTCTCCACAAGGTACAGGGAGCACAGCAGTTCCTCTCTCAGAAGCTCCTGAACTGCTGCATTCTGCTGTTCAATAAACCCAGCCCTAGTTGTTGTAATTATCTCTCCACCTGCCTCCTAACACCACTGGCTTCTCCAAGGATGTCCTCTCATCTCAACACTGCAAATCCCAATCAACTTTCCAGTCATTGGGTATTGGAAAGGAAGCTCTTCCCAAAAAATGCATCAGAGGTGTCTCCCCAGGTTCCCAATCTCTGTCTCACTGGTAAAATCCACACAACACCAATTTTACACTGGTAAAATACACAATACCAATGTCCAAGCTGTATTTTAATGGAAAGAGCAAAACCTTGTGTAAACCATTCTGTTTCAGGACTTTGGCTGTGGATGAAGGCAGAGGGGCTGCCTTGCTCATGTGGAAATCTGCAGGGGATGCAGTGCACCACACTGTGCTGGTGGAGAGCTCCCACCTCCTGCTCTCCCCAGGGGCAGGGATTTGAGCAGGTCCTGAGGCCCTGGTCACCCATCAGGATACACCTGTACATGGCCCATTTACAGGGCTGTAAATCCCCTAAAAAATGAGGAGAGTATCAGCCTCAAGTAAGCCACAATTGAACATTTAGAAAACATCCATCTGGTGTATAAAATATAAGGCTTTGATATTGGTGCCAATTAAAACAATTGCATTTACCATTCACCCTTTAATGTTTGCAGAGGGCTTTGCAAGCCCTGTGCTTGTACAAGCAGTTAGGTGCTGCCTGCTTTGCAGAGGTGATGGATAAAAAGCACTGTAAAGATAAAAATCCCAGAAGTGATTTATCTGGAGTGAAAATCTAAAGCTGACACTTGAAAGTTCAATGACTTGCCTGGTGACTCCAGACAGTTTGCTTAGCTGACAGGGCAAAATGTGAATTGCAACTGTTTGTAGAGGAGCTTCTTTGGGGACCTGAAAACCCAAATAGCTATTTCATCTCCCCTTGACAGAAATCCTGTAGTTACATTTGGGCTGTTGCTGTACAGGCTGGAACAGAATCCAGCTCACTCTCACGTGGCAGGATTGTCTCTGCACTATTAACTGGAATAAAGACTGCTTTGGTTTCAGTGAAGTGAGCCAGAGCAAAGCATGGTCGTACTGGGAGCCTGAATGCTGCACAAAGGATCAAAACTGCACTAAATTAATTGCTGTGAAAACAAACTTTTCAAATCAATGGGATGGGAAAAGCTGAGGCCCCACTGGAGATTCTGACAGAGGCTGAGAACTGGGAACTTCAAAGACTTACTTTGTCTGTATCACTTTTCTCCATCACAATCTCATCTGCCTCTGCCCCACTTTCATCCTCCAGAAAGGGGTTGCTGGAGGGAGGTGGCACTTCTGGCTTCTTCTGCTGGAAAAGAGGAAGCTCATCAGAGAACAGCCAGTTTTGTGCCCTCTGGCACACAGCTGCATCCACATTTTGCTTTTCTGAGCCCTCCAAAGCACTGCCCAGCAATTTGCCTTCTCCCAGCAGAGGTGATCAGATCCTGGCTCCCTCTCCATCCCTCCATGCTGCCTGAATCCTCCATGAAAGTGTGACATTTTATCCAGTGTGACATTTCCACTCTCCCAAACCCCACTCCAAAGTGTGTGGTCTCCACTGGGATAACCCACAACAGCAGCTCCAAAACTCTGCCCTGCAATCAAGCCCAAATTGCTGCTCCCACTGTTTGTCCCCCCCACCTCTGCACTCACCAGCCAGCTATTTATAATGGTGGCCTTCATTTTGGGTACAAAACAGGGCAGATGACAGCCAGAGTGTCACAGCCTCTAGACATGTCAAAAAGGGGGAAACACAAGATTTTCTGTCATTTGAGACCACACCCTCCCCTTCTGGTTTTCTCACTTACAACGACCCAGCAAAGTCAATTTAATTAAAGCTGCAGATTTTCTATGAGATTTGTCAGAATAAATAAAGCCATATTCCTGAGAGACCTAAATTCAGCCAGGAGGAAAACCTTACAGGACTTCCTCTTTTAATTAGCAGCACCCACAGCAAATGACCAGTAGGTCCAGCAGCTTTCCTGGGAGGCTGAATTATCACATCCAGGCAGGATTCAAAACACCAGCTGGACAGAGAAGCCAACCACACATGCTCTGTGCTGCCAGGGCATCTGCCTGGCAGAGCTCTGGGCTGAGATTCCAGGCAGGAAAAGCTCAGAGATGGCTCCAGAGAAATTCCCTGAGTTTTTTCTCTTGGTTCTGCCTCTACAATCTACAAAAAGAGACAAAGCAGAAGCCAACAATGTCCCTGCAAGCCAGAGTGCCCCAACAATGTGGGACTGAAAGCTGGTACCATGTGGTCAATGTGTGGTACCCAGAACTGAGGAGAAGAGGGGACTTTCAGCTGTAATGTGTCACTGACACGTAGAGAACAAACATTACAAGGCATTTAACCACACCATAACCACTCTGTGGCTTCAAACAGCACAGGGCCCCAGGAGAATCAAAAAAGCACACAAGCAGGGAATTTTTTATTCTTGTGAGCTCTATACCACTTCTCTACAATCTACACAACTAAAAATCACTTTTCCAACTACAGGCCACTGAGCAGAGTCCCACTGAACACCCTGAGCAAGGGGAGGCTGCAGGTGACACCTTTTGTAGTGTCCCCCACCTGAGCATTATGTGAGGGGTTTCTTCCTCCTGAGCAAAGGAGAGTTTTTCAGAAATGCCCTTACCACTGTGCCATCAGCAAGAGTGCAGCCTGAGAAACGCTTGGCCAGGAGCCCCTCAAAGTTGGTTGTCCTCTGAATTGCAAACAAAAGCAATTTCACCTCAATCTCCTTCGCCCTGGTGCGCATGATCTTGGAGAGCTCTGCCCTGCAAGAGAGATGGGATGTAGAAAAAACAAATGTGGTTTTCTATAAAGGTCTGAAACCTAACACTGGAACTCAGTCCATTCCCCAGAGAGACTTTCATCACAAAATTCAGGCTAATTCCTAAGAGGCTCTCTAACATAAAACTGCTTTGCAGATCCCATTTCAAATACAAGCAGATCCCATTTCAGTTGTTCTGAGCTCTGTGGGTAACAGGACCCCATCTCCTGGCAGCCAGTTGGGAAAGCCCTGAGGATCCAAGCTTGGGAAGCACAGGGACTCCCACTGGGGTCCCAGAACAAAGGCAATGGTGCTACTGGGACTCCACCTGGCACCTTCCTCTGCTTCCCTGTCTCTGGTTGGCAAAGAGCCTGGTCACCACAGTCAGCTCATGCTATTCCACTTGGCCTGAAATATTGCTGATTTTTACCTCTGTTACGCTGAAAATTGATTTGCACATCACTTCAATTTCTCATCGTTTTAGCAACACTCCTCAGGCTTTTCACTCCTCACTTCCTTTTAACCACAGACAATTCCAGAGAGACATTTGCACCCTGCCTTTAGACACTGACCAGCGTGGCAGGAACCAAGCCAACCTTTTATTATCAGGAAGCTGGGAGGCAGCAGGAGCTGTGTGGTATTACTGAAGGGGCATTGGGACAGACAAAGGTAATACAGAGACTCTATCATCAGAAAGCATGAAAAGACACTGTATTATTAGAAATTTACAGGTATTATTATTATATTATTATTAGAAATTTACAGGTTTTATAGAAACAATGCTGGACTTAAGACCTTATTGCCCTTTGGGAATCTTCTTTTACACTACTGGTGAACTATGAATACTACACTCTGAAGAATCACATCTACAAACAATAGTTACAGAAAGAGAGATAACAGTTTCAATTCTTTCTCTGAGCTTTCTCCCAGCTTCTTACAGAAAACCCTGGGGCAGTTCTGTCTCTGTGCTCACAGGGGTGTGACTCCCCAGCGAGGGGCTCACCTGGTGACGTGGACAAACTCCACGGCCACATCTATAAACGACAGTTACAGAAAGAGAGATAATAATGGTTTCAACTCCTTCTCCCAGCTTCTTACAGAAATCCCTGGGGCAGTTCTGCCTCTCTGTGCTCAGAGGGGTGTGATTCCCCAGCGAGGGGCTCACCTGGTGACGTGGCAGAACTCCACGGCGATGCGCTCCGTCATGCACCACTCGGCGGGGAACATGCGCCCGTACTTCTCCTCGTAATCCACCAGCTGCCTCTTGATCCAGGCGTAGCGCCGGTCAATCTTGTCCAGCCAGGCCACCTGAACCCCGGGGACAAAGACTTTTTAGCACCACCAGTATTTTTAGCAGCAGCAGTTGCAAATATTCAGAGCTGTGCTGCTGCTGCTGCAGCTCTGCTCTCTCTCTCAATTAGCGATGATTTTACATGGATTAACGTCTTGATCCAGGCATAGTGCTGGTCAGTCTTGCCCAGCCAGGCCACCTGAACTCCAGGGACAACAACTTTTTAACACCATCAGCATCTTTAGCAAATATTCAGAGCTGTGCTGCTGCTGCTGCAGCTCTGCTCTCTCTCTCAATTAGCGATGATTTTACATGGATTAACATCTTGATCCAGGCATAGTGCTGGGCAGTCTTGCCCAGCCACGCCACCTGAACCCAAGGACAAAGACTTTTTAGCACCACCAGCATCTTTAGCAAATATTCAGAGCTGTGCTGCTGCTGCAGCTCTGCTCTCTCTCAATCAGAGATGATTTTACATTGATTAAGACCCTCTGAATGCTTTGGATTATCGGTGATATTTTTGCCCGACATCCAGGAGGAATGATGAGGAGGACTCCATCTTATTAGAAGGCTACTTAATTACTTCATTACACTATATTCTTATATGTTAAATTGCATTACATCTAAACTGAATCTGCCAAGCACTCAACTCAACTCCAGTGCACAACATCTCAGCCCACAGTCCCCACACACACCTGGATTCAAATTAGTCAGTGAATCAAAACACTCACACCAGAATCCAATTACCAATTCCCTTCAGGTAAACAGCCTTCCACAATGCATTCCATTTGTAAACAAACACAACAGCAGAAAATGAGATAAAAATTGTTTTGATCATTCCTTGCTTCTCCCAGGTTCAGAGAATGTGAATCCCACACTGGATATTAGGAAAAATTTCTTCACGGAAAGGGTTATCAAGCATGGAACAGGCTGCCCAGGGAATTGGCTGAGTCACCATGCCAGGAGGGTTTAAAAGATGTGTGGATGTGGCACTTAGGGACAGGGTTTAGCAGTTTAGGACTTGGCCACAGCTGGAATCAAGGATCTGGAAGGTCTTTTCCAGCCTAAATGATTCTGGGATTTCAAGTGCTTAAACACATGCCAGACTGAAAATCCTATCTTGTGAGAATTAAGAGAGCAAGTTCTGTTGAAAATGAGGATAACAGTACTCCTAAATCATGCAGAGATTATTGAAAACTCAATCCAATAATATTTCATTTGATCCCACCCTCTCTGTTTCAGACAAAGAGGTTAAATTCAACACTGGGATGAGAGTGCAGCAATTCCTTGATTCTTACATTTTCACATTTAAACTCCAACTAAAATTCTTACAAGCTGAGCAGGATGGGATTTTCCCCCTCAATAATTATGTTTTCTGGTCAAAAAGGAGAAAGATTAATTGAGAAAACTTTGATGGAAAAATGTTATTTGAACTTAGGCAGTTTAGCCTTTCTCTATTCTACATCAAACATTTGAAATTGATAAAATATATTTTGATCTAAAGGTGATTTTGGTTTGTGTGGGGTTTTTTTACCAAACTCAAGAAGGTTATGGTAAACTTTTAAAAAAGCTGTTAGTATCAAGACAGGAAGTTTAAAAATTAGCTATAAAGATAATTAACTTTCTAGAAATCCCTCCCCCTCAGCTTTCTAAGCATTTTGGGGTGTTTCTTGATTGTCTGGGCAGGGGGTATTGACTTTGCAATTTTCACAGTTTCATTTTTCAACCCTTTGCAGGGCAGGAAATAAATCTAACATCAATTTGTTTATTTTCTAAGTGGAGAGAAAACATTTCTAGTGATGATCTGAGAAACTGAGGTCTAAGGTGGGAGAATCCTGGCAGAGATAACAGCAACTCCCACTCATCAGCCACTCCAGATCACACCCAGAATCAGCTTCCAAGCCCTTGGAATAAAAACTTTTCACCACAGGAACCTGTGGAAGTGAGAATTTTGTGAAACGTGAAATCCAAATGGAGCTTGCAAAGCTTCCCTTACATCTTGATTTTCCTGGAAAAGGACCAGATACTCTGAGAGGTGTTGTTTAATGAATTTCTTGATGATTTCCTGTTTGATCCTGGGATCCAGGACGTTGGCTACCAGGCAGGCATCACGTAGGACATTGCTGGGCCCACCAGTCCTCTGTCAAAATAAAGAGGAAGAAAATTATTTCAGGTTAAACAAGTTGAATGGGTGATTGTAAATGCATCCAGGTTTATCCTTTCCTATTATTCTCTTTTCTGCTGTTACTCTTTATTTATTGCTGCATCTTTCTTCTGCTGCATGAAAGCTGAGCTGCTTCCATTTCACTGACCATGAAGTTGTTCCATGGTAAAGGCAGAAAATTTAGAAACATTTTTTTTTAGAAAAACTGCTTTGGTGCTGCTTCTCACAGACACAGATCTGCCCTCCACCAACTGCTCCAAAGAGTCTCCTCATTTCTGTACTTGTCACTGGGATGAAGAAACCAGCAGAGCTGGTACTTTGAAAGACAGAACTGATGTTTTCTTGGAAGTAAATTCGAATTCACACCTACTCCCTTTACTGTTTGCAAATGTTTGGATGCACAATGCTGGGGAAGCACAGTTGGTGCTTCAGCCCCAGCCCAGATCTGTGCTGAGTAAACCAGACACAAACTTGGTGGCACTGTGTCAACAGCCAGCCTGTGCTTGGCTTCCTCTGAACAAAACACTGATTTTTGTGACTAACAAATAACCAGGGGCTGGGTGAGACCCCAAGGAAACGCCAGAGATGAATTCTTGGCCATTCCCTGCCTGGCTGCAGCCCTCTTGCAGGAGCTGTGTGCAGAGTGAAGGGAAGGGTGGCACTTCCCCCCCAGAGTGAAAAATTTGCTTTCTGAAGAAACTCCTGAAACAGGCAGGGACCAAACCCAGAGGAAAAATGAGATTAAATCCAACAACAATCATACTGAAGAGTTTTCAGTGACACTTTTCAACGGGAGGAAGAGGGAAAGTGAGAACTTTACCTTTGTACCTTGGGAAGGAAAGGCTTCCTCGAAGTCAGCCAGGATCTGCTGCCCCAACTCGTTCTGTGCTGCCTTCACCCTGAGGGGGACACAGGAGGGGCTTTGGGGGTGCTCTACAACCTCCCTGCAGGGTGGCTGCAACACCAGCAGCTGCAGGAAGGTTTGTAAGGGATCAAAAGGGTGCTGAAGAGAAAATATCCACACTCAGAAGGTCTGTGTGTCAAAACTGGGAGAGTGTTTGCTCCCTGAATGACAATTCCCCGCAGCACTGAGCCCTCAGCTGCAGCAGAACATGTCCTGGATTCTCCTGCCCTGCTGCCATTTAATATTTCAATGAGGGCCAGTTAATCAGCTATTTGAAAGGCCTTTAATGCCAGTGTGATCTACACTGAAATTCATTTCTGTTCACCACATTTCAACAGAAATATGTTTCCAACAAGTAAAAAGCTTCACAATGTCTCAATCTTCACCAGGAACCTTCCACAGCTCCAGGTGTACTGATCCACTTCTAAATGAATACAGCTGGCAGCAGTTTTAGCCCATAAATTCTCACTGTCTTACAGAAGCACAAAAGAGTAAAAGGTATGAAACGGGAGTAGAATAAACCACAACCTTGCCCTTTATTTGGCTGAGAGAATAAAGCTTCCAATTTCCAGAAATAAAAGTCAATACAGCTTAATTGATACTTCTAGGGAAATGGAAATGCCTACACACACTAGGAAGTGCCAAAGCAAACAGTGAGGCACTTCTATCCCTCTGCAGCCCTTGAATTCTTCCATCAGTTTTTATTATACTGGAAAGGCTTTCAGGTCTAAACTGATCACTCCAACAGTGGATTTTTCCACTGAGATTGATACTTCAGCAAGACTGGCGACATTTACTGTTGTGAAAATGTTTGTTCAGACTGTGGGGAGAAGACTTGGGAATTTTTTTTGTGCTTGTTTAAGACTCCTCAACCTTATCAAGGAATGATCTGCTTCTTTAATCTTCCCATTCGAGTTCCATTAGCAGCAAAACCCCACGAGATGATCTGACAATGCTGGATTCTTTCATGGCGCCAAATACAGAAAATTCTAGTCTTTTAAAATTGATGGCTGAAATATAACTTTATATCTGTGATTTAACTGGATGTAAGACCTGCCTTCCTCAGGATTTATTTATGGGGATTTTGTTGGAAAAGCTTCCTGCCTGCAGTGTCAAAAATAATTCTCACTTAAGCTCTCTGCTTCACAGGAATGTTCAGAGACTCCTCTACTCTTCCAGGTAAAGACATCCAGTTAACAACTTCGTAAGTGGGAAACAAAAGGAATTCACTAATATGTCGAAATAGGAGTGGGGAATTTAATCAGTAAGGAGGAAACCACAGCTACAGGTCTACTCCTGCTTAAATTCTACAAGAAACCACTTGTAGCTCGTGTGAGAAAATATCACAGAAACAAACCTTTCATTCTCCAGGAAAAGAAGTGGGAAAAAAGAAAAAAAAAATTCAAAAAGACACTAAAAAGACTGATTTTTTTTTTCTCTTTTAAATAACCCAGAAAAAAAGAAGTGTGTAGAATTAGGAGTCACAGAAATTAGTGAGTTTGTATGAACAACTGGAAGCTATTAGCAGTGATACTCCTTTCCTTCTCAGTGGCTGTGGGGACATTTCTGTTTGACAACAGCTGCAGTGCAGCACAGTGGAGGCACTGAAAAGAGCAGCAGCCAGATTCCTAAAGACTCAACAAATTTAAAAGAGCCTCTGTCAAGCAGTTAAAAGCCCTGTCCACAAGCTTTGTTGTTTTAGGCTGTGATTCAGGAAAGTACTTAAGGATAATCTTAATGGGGATTCTCATATCCTTAAATTAAGAAACTTGCAGGAATGCCTTGCTCAAGTGGGATGTTAAAAATACGTATTTTTTAAAAATAGGTCCTGCATTAAAAAATCTCTCAAAAGCAGGCAGGGAGAACAAGTTTGAATCTTTTTTTTTTTTTTCCCCTTCATATTTTCTAAGAGAGGGACAGGGCAGAGCCATCCAAGCAGCCAAAAGTTTAGGTGTGAGCAAGGACAGGGAGCCCCAGTGCCCTCTCAGTAAAAACCACTTATTATATAACCACACACACAGATACACTCAATTATTTTCACAATTATGAACACACTCAGAAGCAAGAAAACCTTTATTCTACCTCTTTGGAGCTCAACTGCCTCAGGCAGAGGACAAGGGGGGCACTTGCTTCAGCCACTGCAGATTATTGCTCCTGGGGAAAGCTGTCAGCTGTGCAATAATTCAGAATATTCTCCATGCAGTGGACACTGCAGCCATAAAAACCTGGAAATTCAACCCTGCACGTGCCTGAGGGTGTGTGGAACCACTTCACCAGGTGAGCTGGCTCAGCAAGCCCAGGTCAGAGATTTAGGATCTCTCAGAGCCTCAGGGGGGTTTGATAAGGGTCTCTTTCCCTGGGTAGGTTCCTCAGAAATTGGGATATCCCAGCAGCCATCCCACACAGCAGGGAATTGCCTTTTCCTGGGCTTGCCAAACCCTCTGGTTATCCAACTATTAATGATTTCTGTTTCTCTGACTTCTGTTTTATTATTAGTGGCTTTTGTTCCCCATTTCCCCTGCCTTTAAAAAATAAAACAAGAAAACCCACTGCTATGTTTCAAATGACATTCAATTACTAGAAACCACAATTCCTTTAGCCAAAGCTACCAGAAATCTTAAACCATGCCTGGCAGCTTGCTGAGATAAAAAGAGGCTGAGCCAGCCTGTTTTCCTGTGGCAAACTTATAATTATCTTTCTCCTAAATACTTTCCAGGCTTTTTTCCACTATCTGCTAGGCCTGCAAGACCATTTTTTCTGGGTGGGTTTGGGACCACTAATTGTACAGCCCTCCACAGACAGAAAACAGCAGAGGATTGAGAGATAAGAAAATATTCCTGTTTACTACAACAGCTACCAATGCACTGCATTAGAAATTGCTTTAGGAACACTCTTAGGAAAATATTTACATTTGGCTATGAACTGTGACATTTTTACATCAATACTCAACAGGATCAGCACAAGAAGCCAACTAATTGAGAGTTCAGTCCAGGTTTCCAATGAATCCTTACAGGGGGATTTTGGCTTGGTTATTTTCAAAGGGACAGAACAGGTGGAAAACAACATTAAAAACACATCATTACTTCTCACAGCATCCAGGAGCAGCAGCCTAAATTGAATACCCCATGACAAAGAGCACATCCAACACCACCAAGCAGGCACTTCTCCTTCCCATGGTTTCCCATTCATACTTGGCTTCACTCCATTCACACCATGAAAAAAGAGGCTTTTTATTTCAGAAAGCAACAGAATCTGCTCCTTTAGCAGTGTATATAAAGGGCTTATTGTATGTAACAGACATTGGTTACTGTCACAGGTCTGTGCCAACATCTACTAAAGCATTTCTTGCCTTCCCAAACATCCTAGAGGCTTCACTTGCACCACTAAAACAAATCCATGAGATATCAAACCCCAGCAATTTCACAGCCTAAAAATACCCCTGCAAGAAGCCAGGCAAACTTCCTGTCATGTTTCATGAATCACAAAAGGATTTCCAAGCAAAAGAGAGGGAAAAGTCAACTCCAACCCAGGCCCTAACACACAGCCACGGAGTCAAACCCCAAAAACAGAATGATGGTGCCATGGACCTCCCTGCAGGAATTTTCTGCCTGGATGTGGAGCAGTAAAGAGCTCTGAGCAGCACCCCAGAGCAGCTCCTTTCACCCCACAAGCAGCCTCCTCTATCACTACCAGATGGTGCAGCTCTCCCTGTATAAACACTGGAAGGAAAACCCTGCCGAGGCAATTCTAAAAATAGGAGGAACAGACTTTCTTGAGCTTTTCAGATCCTTATCTTGAAGGGAGAATAAAACAAAAGAAGTTTTCCTCCATGTCCTTGCCAGTCTCGCTGGCGTGACTCAAAACCACCCTGCCTGTTAGCAGGAGCCTGAATTGGTTTCTACAACAATCAGCAACTACAAAAGTATTAAATAATCATCCACCAGAAAGGGAAAACCAGCCAGGAAATTCTAGAGCAAGGTTTAAATGATATTTGGCCTTAAAATGGCCAATGACAGCAGGTTTCTGCCCAAAGGGCATTACCACTGCAAGCAACCTCTCTGAGCACAAGGTTGGAATAGACAACAGCCTCAGCTCAGAAAAGCACTGACATATGTTTACATTTCCTTGATGTTCATGTTCATTTAAGCAAATGCTTATGGTCAAATGCTTTGTTAAACAAGGCCCCATCCCTTCTCTAGATTTAGAGTGGATTTTTCTTCTGCTCTGTTTCATGGATTCCATCTGTGTTTTCTGGAAGAGGTGTCTATACCATAAAGAAAGTCCAACAGATTTACATGAAAACATTACAAACAAATCACTCAAACTCTGTTTCCATCACTAAACAACACAGGGAGCCAGCTGCTGTCTTAGCAAAGGGAGGCACCAAAAAAAATTAATGACTGTGCCTGGAAGACTCCTTTGAGCACCTCAGTAATGAGAAGTCACCTCAGGCAGGGACAGCACTGTCCCCTAGAACAGGGAGGGCCTTGTTCCCTCCACTCCCAGCTGTCACATCCCAAATGAAGCCAAGACTGAGGAGAAATGGTGGCTTAGTGACCCCTGAGCCTTCACCTGCTGAGGGTGGTGGGGACTTGCACCAAACCTCCCCAAATTAGTGTAACTCCAGAAAACCAAAGCTGCACAAGCCCAGCAGATTGGCTATAAGCCTCAAACCTCAGCAGAACTGGGCAATGGGAGAAGGTTTTGGCAGAAGAAACTGAAGGTGCTCAGAATAACCAAGCTTGGCAAAGGCAGAAGGAGAAATCCTGCCTGTCCAAGCCCTGGGGCTCTGCAGGCTGGCAGCAGCTCAGCAGCAGTGAGGCTCCTGGTGAGGCACAAAGGGGCCCAGACATCACCACGTGCAGGAACAGATTTGTGCCTCATGCCAGGCTGCTGGGCTCCATCACTGAGCTGAACAGAGCAGGAGAGAGCATCACCTCAGGGCTCACACAAACACCTGCATGGGAACATCACACACAACAACCTGCACTTCCACAGGCTCCTCCAGGTGAGAAAATGAAAAGCCAGCCAGTAAAAAGCAAAGAGTGAGTTACATCCACAATAATTACTGCTGCTGAACAGAATGGGCTGCTCCAGATTTGAGCAAACTCTGCCCAGTTTTAACCTGTTTGTTCTGGCTGTAAGGAAGCTCCAAGGACCATGTCCAAACTTCACATCCTTGAGACCTTGAACCTGCCTAAGACATTTCCTACCCTTCCTCCCCAGCAGGAAAGGATTTGAACCTTTTACCTTTCAGAGAGCTGTCGAATCTGAGGGATCCCCATGTATTTGTTGAAGTGCTCCAACACATTCACCACACCTTGGAGAAGGTTGGCAACTTCCCCATATTGTCTCCTCCTGGTCATAGCCCTGCAGAGGAAATTAAAGATTTACAAAGGCAGATTCAATGAAAATCCTGGGTGGTAATTCCACCAGGTTACTTCATCCCCACTGGGTCACGCTGGTCCTTATTGACATTTATTTTTCTAAAACACACAGCTCTTCACTAACATTCCAAGGCAGCATTAAAATTTCACTTAAGCGATGCTAAAATAAACCAATCTGGCACAAATCTAACAATGCCTCCAAAAAAACATAAATGTCAAAAGCAACACTTGGCAAGGAACATGTAAACTACTGAATGCATCCGCTTCCCAGTATGGGTCTGGAGGCAGTAAATGTTATTTCACTGTAATGACCTGAGTGAAGCCATTCGTCATCACACACAAAGTGTGAGTTAAAGCTTCTCTGGAGGAGAACGATGCTGAAAAGCCATTAGCCTTGACTTCTCTGTTAATAACTTTCACAGGGAACTGACAGGGGAAAAAAAAAAAAAAAGAAAATCAAGTTAATTTATTTTTATATCATCCTTTAGGATCATTCCAGTGGAGACAGCAGGCTAAGTAAAATTTAATTCTCAGCACTTCACGACCCGGCGTTCGTGCAGGATTTGCTACAAACCAAGAACAGGCTGTGCAACTTCACAGATGCAACATGCAAAAAAACCTGTATTTTCCTAGATTGTGTGTTCCTCAGGCATATTAAAAAAAAACCAAAAAGGATTATTAGGAATATTTAACCCCCAATTTACACACAGTACAAGCTGCAAGGTTTCCTTAAACTCATGCTAGAATGAAAACTAGAGCAGACCTTTACCAAAACCCACTGCAGTTTTAGATACAAGAGTGACAAAAATCCTCCCAGATTCCCAAAAGCACATCCCTAATGAGGATTCCTAACAGGCTGTCCTACTCCTTAATGAAGCCAGACTCATTCCTTATCACCAAGGATCAACAGAGCAATTCAAGCAATCAATGCTACAAACTGTGAAACACAACAGGCTGGGGGTCACTCAGAGCAACACAGATCCACCAGCAGAAATCCAAACTTGGGAGCAAAATTCCCTCCAAAAAACTAGGCAGGCTGGGACAGACCCATAGAGAACACTGCACAAACTTCACACCAGGAATTCCCAGACTTACTCCAGAGAATCCACCCCCCCTGCCAGCATGTGGAGGTGGTTGAGGGTGGTGATGGAGGTGGTCAGGTGACGCTTGGCATGGTCCAGCTGCTTGATATCCCTGGTGATTTCCTTCACCTAGTGAGTGAAAAAGGATTCTGGTTGAGTATCAAGCCCCAGCAATGGAATTTTCAGGAGATGGGAAGCCACTCTCTCCTCTTTGGGACTGCAGAGGTGTCAGCTCAGCAGCCCTGTGGACACCACAGGTTCAACACAGGCTCAGTAGGAAATCACCAACCAGCCAGGACCAAGGACAAAAATGTTACTGACAGGAAAAGTCAGTGTCCCCTCCCTTTCAAAGGCCAGAAAGAAAGTGCTGCTCACCATTTGTTCAGATTTTTCAGCCTTGTCTTTAATATCCTTAATTTTACCAAAGAGCTGTTGAATGGCTTTCTGGGCTTCTTCCAGGGCCTGGAAAAGAAACAAGGTCAGAGTGGAAAGAAAATCTGCATTCAGTTTTCACCTTTCTAAGAAATACACAGTTGCTCTTAACAGTCCCTGGGGCTGGGGCACTGGAGGGGAACAGCTTTCTTAAAAAGAAAATACCAGCAGCACAACAAAAGTCAATGTACCACGTTGGAATATTGAACCTGAGTGGGCCAGGGTTTCACTATCCATTTTACAATAATGCTTTGGCAAAATTTCATCAAGATATTTTATGAAAGCAGCTCTTTAAGGTTACTGGGATATAGTTTGACTGACTAAGTGTGGAAAAATAGGTAGAACTTCCTCCTGATCAACACATATTTAAAGCAGAAAAATGAAACCTCCACAAGACCTCTATGCTCATCATTAATTATAAATAAAAAACACACATACAGAACACTGAGTGCTTGCCCAAACCCCTTGCTGAATTAGCAGGACATTATCCTGGTGGAAAACATGATGCTGATTCCTTTGGAATGGGCAGCTCAGCCTCCCACACACCTGCAGGAGGAATGGCTCTTTCTAAGCACAGGTAGAGAGATGGAGCCCAGGCAATGGCTCTCACCTGGATTTTAGTGCTATTTTCTTGGGGCACCCTTTTATCCAACCATGGCACAGCCTGATCTCACACAAGCAGCGTGAACCACACGTGGATGCAGAGAAGGAAGCCACATGTCCAAAATCACATGTCCAAAATCTGCCTTCTGCAGTAATTCCACACGTTCTGCCTTCCCAGCCTGATAACATTTCCAGCTCCAGCTCCACTTTGTTCCCTGCTGTTAAGTGGGCTCATATCCCTCTGGTTTTATATCCAGTCCCATGACCAAGGTTACAGCACAAGCTACAAGTTCCTTCAGCAAATAAATTTAACACATCTTCATTTGGAAATGGATGAGGAAACTATCTGCCAGGAGCTTTTGCTGGAATATAGCTGGGTTATAATAAAAGTATAAAAGCTGGAGACGGTTTATAATTCATTTTCCAGAGTGGGGGGGGGGGGGGGGGGAGAAAAGTCTCTGAAAAATTTTCTGAATCATGTGAAAGTTAACACTTTATGGATTGGTGTCACAGATGTCCACTGCTCATGAACACACAAAAATGTGCTGCAGGGTGGTTGAACAGCCCCTAGCAGCCTCTCCAATTCCTTTGAGAGTTCAATTTTCTCCTCCATTTCAAGGCTTGTGGATTAAGTGCAAAGCAAAGAAGCAAAGAATGCTCTTTTCAACATATTTAGCTCTGTCTCTGTGCTCAGGCCTGCAGCACATTACTCTGTAATGTAATTAATAAGTGGGTTATTAAGCAAGCAGCAACTGTTTTGTATGGTCTGAGCTTTGTATAGGTCTGTATAAAATTCAAGATTCAGCTTGAAATTCTTCACAGATGCCAACTGCTGTTTCCCTTTGCTTCAGCACTAACAGCAAATGCTGATTTTTCTGCATGATCCCAGGAATTCAGAGCTTCTTCAAAAGAACTATTTTTCTAATGGTGATATTTAATAATTGTGATAAAAAATAGCAGAGAGCCTTTACAGGAAAGTGGGTGAAGAACAAGTTGCTGCTGCTCAGTGGAAAGCAGCACACTCAGGGTGGGCAAAATCCCCACCTAAAAACTGCCCCTGGAACACTGAGCAGAGAAAAATGGGATTCTGTCCCTGAGCACTTAAAACTGCCAAAAACAAGGCAAACTGGTGTCATCACCTGGTCCTGACACTTCCACCTCCTTAAAAACTCTGGGAAAACACAAATGAGATGATGTGAGCTCTGCCCCATCTGATGAATTAAAGAATTGTGGTCTCCTGCTGCTGGGACAGGGGAGAGACCAAACAGCAGCTGCTCTTCTGTTCCAGTCCTGCATCTCATCCCTCAGAGAAGGGAAAACATTTCCATAACTGTTAAAAAATTAATAAAAAAAAAAAAAAACACATAGGGAACTCAACTGCAAACTTGAGTAAATCAGAATTGCTCATAAACACTTGTTTCATTCCTTAAAACTTTCTTCAAAATATTTGCTTAGCCATTGAGACATAAATCTTTATCTATTCTCCTAAAAAAAAAGCTGCATATTCCTTACATGAGTCAGAACACACTAATGCATTATATAATCTATATATATATTTATATAATGAATGTATCATTTGTATAATTTACATTTAGAGGTGAAACCATTTCTTCAAACATTTGCTGAAAGTAACACTGTGTGAAAATCTGTTTTTTTTAAAGTCAGGAGAGCTCTGTCAGATCTGGCATGAAGTTCAGAACCAGAAAAAAAGTGTTATTTCATGCACATGTGCAATTAAGAAGAACCAGAAGACAGTTAAAGAAATCAATTAAACTTTTTTTGCTGTACACTCTAACCATAGCATCTGAGAGTAAAATACTGTGTGTAGAGGAAACAAACAAAGAAAATTACCCAATAATGAAAGAAAACCATCACCTTCCCAATTACTATAAAGACAGAGCAAACCAAATAGAAAAACAAATTTCAAATATAATAAAACACCTCATATTTAATAAACAGTGTTATTAAGGGATAAGAAACCAACATCTAGGGCATGAAAGTAGGTCTAATTGCTCAAGGTGCAATACAGAAGTTTATTAATGTAACTAATGACTGTTCTTCCAGCTGTAAAAAGAGAGGGGAAACCACAGCCAAGCTGAAGGAAAAAATGCATTTCCCTTCACACTCTGCTCCTGCTACAAGAGTGAATCATGAATTTTAAAAGCATTTTCTTACTGCTTTTGTTACTGTTTTATTAATAGGTTTCTTTTGGATAGAAATTCTAAGGAAAAACAGCCTCAAGAGGCTAGGAATTGCTTTTCTTGCAGCCTGTCTGGCTGCCATGCTGGAGGACAGACAGGCAGCGATGTCCCAGCTGTGGCACCTTGCGTTACTGATTTATTGGTTTCCTCACCAGTGCAACTGGGAAACACGGAAATGCACACACCCCAAACAGCAACCAGCAGTGAAGTTATTGCATTTCCTTCCCTGCACCAGCAGTTCATTCCGGGGGCAGAGGACCACGAATGAGTAACGAGACTGGAGCCACAATCTGTTGTGGTTGTACGAAACGAGGATGTTGAAACGAAGGTTGCGACGTACTGGAAAAACACCATATGACTCTAATCAACAACTGAGCCTGCAAGCTACAATTAACCCATCAGCATTATTTATTCAACTTTATGCAAGCTCTGAGTGCCAGCACCAGCTGAGAGCCACGGTGTGGATGGAGAGGGCTCGGCTGGGAGGCAGAGCCAGGGTGTCCGAGCTTTTTCCCTAACGTTTGACCCCAGGTTTCCCAAATGCTCTGACCGGTGTAAATTTGGCAAAGACCAGCTAAATTAGTAAATTTGGCAGGACCAGCCACGGGGGGAGAGGCTGCATCCACAGAGTGCTCGGTACAAGGCTTCAGCCAGGGATCACATTCCTCCTCCTGTGGTTTAGTGTGTCCGACACATCCTGGATGCAGGAGGGAAGGAGGGGATGTGGCGTGTCCTGCCTCCAGGGCTGCCTTGCAGAAGTGAATCCCCAAAATAATTCATGGAGAGGAACACACAGGGGGGTCCCCCAGTTTAAAGCCACGATGTTTTTTCAGCCATCCCTGTTTTTCAACCAGTATTTATGCAGTGGGAGCCCCTGGGCTCGCAGCAGAAAGCTGAGACACCACACACAGGAGGTGGAAAACTCAACTCCAGCTCACAGCCTGAGCTCAGGTAAGCTGGGCAGCCAGTGAGCAGCTCTGCTGTTTGCCAAATTCTCCAAAGCTGGAGGGAAAAACGAGCCCATGAATCAGCCACAGCTCTGCAACCTCCTTCACCTTGAGATGCGACAGCAAAAGACTCCAAAGGCACCGGTGTAAAACAACAGGGAGCAGAGGTAAACCATGAATCACTGAGAGACTGCCCAAAAAGTTGCTTTCCTTGGCACTGTCCCAAGCAACTCCTAAGGTCAGACCACACATCATTCCTTGTGTCACCTTTTCACACCAGATCTTCCAAGCAGCAAAAGGAGGGAAGAAAACAACCCAAGCAGAGGTGGGAGCAGACTGTGACTTCTTTGTTAAATTTGGAAGTGATGCATTCTTTAAAAGGTTATGTTCCAGTGACTTACAGTACCAGGCTGACATTCATACACACAAAAAAACAGTGTTAGCAACAATTATTCCAGCCAAAAAAAACCAGCCCAGTGAATTACAGTCAGTCTCTCCAAATGCCTGCAGTGCTGCAGATGGACACAGCCTCCTCCTCCCCTCCCAGCCCAGGTACAGAGCTGTCACATCACCCCATCAACCAGCAGCTCATTAGTGGGTGTGTTAATTTCTAAATACCTCTTTATGCATCCCATCAGGAATCTTGTGCAAGAAAATATTTCCAGTACCAGGAAATATGCAAATAGGAATTAAGAGGCCTGTGTGTTACTAGAAGATGTCACTGAAGTGGGAGAAAAAGCAAATTTTCAGGTGAAGTTTCCTTGCTTGGGGATTAACTGAACTAACACTGTTTTTTTCCCCCCAGTAATGGTTAAAATACCTCCATGGTTTCTATTTGCTTGCTGGTGTTGTGCTAGAAACATGTTGTTTTTATTTGATTCCAGCCAATATATAGTTCAATTGAATGTTGTTATTCACATCAGAAAGCTGCCCTCTACCAAGTGTTTTATAGACACTTGACATCTGCCAAATTCACAGCATCCAAATGTATTTTTAATGTTACAAATAGGGCTGTGGTCATGATGCTGAGAATTTAATGCTCCTGGCCTGGTCCTTGCTCTTGAATACCGAGTGTTAATGCTTCTTTCATTTGCTGCCACACTTCCAGCCCAGATCAATGAAAATCTAGACCACGACTAAAAATAAAGTTCCCATCCCCAATTCTCTGAGGAGCCTCAGCTGTGGAGATTTCAAAGCAACCCTCTCACACTGGAACCAGCCTCACATTTTCTGCTGCTGAAACCTCATACAAACGAGTCCCTCCAGATTGGGGAAGGGTGGAAATTTACTTTGATTCTCAGACTGATTTCATTTTAGAGAAAACCCTCACGTTTTACAGCCAGGGCTCAACCACTGCAGCTGAAGCCTGGGCTTGTCTCAGCACAGGACAGTGCCAGCTGATTTCCCTGAGCACACAAACCTGAAGGGCTCATCACCCCAGGGTTTGATTTTAGCAGATTTCCACCCTGGCAGTTCAGCAAATAGTACATAACTACTACAATTGTCACTGAAGAAGAGAGTTTTGTGTCATCAGCTCCAATCCCAACCACTCAGGCTGCACAGGACACTTTATATCAGCAGATTACATCCAACGCTGCACGAAGCTTCAAATTGCTGGAACTGCCCCTTCACTTAACCCCAAATCGTGCTTAGAAATCAAACCCCACGTTCTCAACAGCTGCACAAACACTGACAGACACAGGGGGTGAAGTGACAGCTGATTTGCAGGTAGTTCTGGCCAAAACCTTGCAGCTTAACTCCTGAACTGCACCCCTGGGCTGGTCCAGCATCTCTCTTGAGCTGTCAGATTTTACAGCACCAGGGGTGTCTGCATCACCTCAGATTTTACTGCATCACCCAGCCCTGCACAGGGGTGTCTGCAGCACCCCAAATTTTACAGCATCACCCAGCCCTGCACAGGGGTGTCTGCACTATGAGAAAGGTGCTGATGTGCTGTGACAGAGGTTTGGGTGGCCTTGCTCCTGTGAGTAATTTTACATGAGTTTTACAGTGCCTAATCTGCACCAGGGCAGTGTGGCCATTTAAATGTTAATTGTGGGCATTGCATAACCTAAAAAGTAAATTCTCTAGAGCTTCATCAGGCTTCATGGTGGGTTACTACAGCTTCACCATCACCTCATGGTGGGTTACTACAGCTTCACCATCACCTCATGGTGCATTACTACAGCTTCACCATCACCCCATGCAGGTTACTACAGCTTCACCATCACCCCATGCAGGTTACTACAGCTTCACCATCACCCCATGCAGGTTACTACAGCTTCACCATCACCCCATGCAGGTTACTACAGCTTCACCATCACCCCATGCAGGTTACTACAGCTTCACCATCACCTCATGCAGGTTACTACAGCTTCACCATCACCTCATGCAGGTTACTACAGCTTCATTCACGTGGCAGGTGAGCAGCCACAGCCTTGCCCCACGCCCAAAATTAAACACTATTATCATGTAGCAAAATCTCTGCAGACACTCATTATTCTCCTTATCTGCGTCAGAATAGCCAAGCTGTGAGTCTCTGCCCTCCTGTTTGTGTTGACACCCTGATTGCAGGTGTTTGCTGCACCTCCCTGTGCCCAGCACACACCTTGGATAACCCAGAGCCCCTGGCAGTGCTGCTCACCCTCCCTGGAGCTGCCTGGATCTGCTTGATCAGAGGGAAAGCACACTCCATTTATTTGGGAAGACTGTCAATGACTGAGGGACTCCAGCTGATTTGTGTGCTGATGTGTTTGCACACTGCAGTCGGTGATATTTGCAATTTCAGAGCCACATCTGCAATATCAGAGCCACATCTGCAATATCAGAGCTAGACTTCTGTGGGGGGTAAGTTTAGCAACCACTCAGGTTACATCAGACTTTGCAAGATGAATTCGTATCCAGGTTCATGCGCTGGTTTGGGTTGTGTAGAGTTAATTTTCATCACAATTATGGGGTTCTTTCTCTGCCCCAGTCAAAATCAGCACAGGCTAAGAGTTTAAAGGCAAATATAAACAGGGGGAAAGGACAGGCACACCAGGAACCCTGCAAGCAGGGATTTCCAAGTGGAATTCCTGTCAGTTTACCTGCTATAGGCATGGATGCAACACATCAAATATATGAGGCAACAACAAAAAAAAAAAAAGACAAAAAAGAGGGGGGAAAAAAATTAAATATCCACAATAAGACACAATCTCCTGCCTGTTTGGAATTCTATTTTCAGGCTGGGTTTCTTGCTTTGTTGGCATCAAAGCCACACAGGACTGGTCACAGTTTGCAGCTTGCAGTGCCTCCAACAGCACCAGCACAACCCCATCCCAGCCTCAGGCTGCAGGACAGGAACATCCCCTGAGCTGAAGCACAAGGCAAGGTCAAGCTCAGACTTGCTCCTGCCTTGCAGCAGATGGCAAAAGTTATGCCAGCATGAGAATAAACAGCACTAGTTCTTCCTGGCATGCCATTCACCTGAAACCTTGTTCACTGAACGTGTTCTGGGCTAGAAAAAGCTCAGTGTCACTACAAGGGAAGGACATTGTCCAGCTGTCACAATTCACTAGGGAAATGACTCTGAATGAAACTCACTTTTGATTCATTTTGGCAGCTCAGCTCCTGCTTATTATTCATGGCTTACAAAAGAGTATTATGGGACTTTAATCACTCAGCTGCAGCCTTACAGAAACTGTGGCATGACTTTTCATAAAATATATGAAGTCACACAGCTTAAAACGCCATATTTGACCCCAATCCATTCACTATCTTAAAAAGGTATTGAAATCTAACACTAGTCATATTTCATATGCTCACATTTCAGAATAATGACCCATTCATAAAAATCCAGGTGATAAAGCTTAGCCAGGCAGGAGAGAATGAATAGAACTGAGAGATGGTGCTTACAACATCAGGGATTGTGACACAAAATAGCCCCCACATATTTCAGAGACCTAGATTTAATTATTTATTAAAAGATTATGACAGTCAGTGCTGTCCCAGCAGCAGGGGCACATCAACACCTTCCACATCAGCCAAACCTGGGCACTGGGGCCAAGGAAGCAGCACTGGAATTTGATGTCTGGAAGTGAGTATGTGTTTAAATAAATAAATAAACGCCAGGAAAGTGCCTAGGGTCGGAGATGTGTAGGCACTGAGTGCCTCAGTTCAGCATGAAACACAACCTGCAGCCAGAAAAGTCACTTCCACCCAAGGAGGTGGAGGTGAAGGAGGGAGGCTGAAGCAACAGAGCAGCTTCTTAAGCAGGTTTATGCACACAGAGCACAAAAGCACCTCCCTGCCTGCCAGGCTGACACTGCTGTACCCAGGACAAGCCACTGACTGTGGTGACACCACCCAGCAGCTGCCCTGGGGCTCAGGACACTGCTCAGAAAAGCAGCAGAGGACCTCACTCCCACTGCCCTCTGCAGCACCTGCATCCCTCTCTATCTTCATCTCCTCCTTCCTCCCCCTATTGATTCTGCAAAGTGTTTCCTGATCTCTATTTAAAGAAAATAAAAGAAAAACCAGGGGAGTATTTCACATATTTCCAGCTATGACCTTGTCAAACCCACAACCTGTGGGCATTTTCCTCTGCCAGACACAGCCTCCTCCTTCCACAGGCTCAAACTCTGCCAGACACTGCAGCACACCCAGGGCAGGGCAGGCAGAGTCTCCCCACAGCTGCAGAGCCCAGATGTTCATTTTCACATGCCAGGAGAAAGGACAGCCCTGGCTGACCAGAAGATGGGATGGCCAACTGAACTGTCTGGGCAGCAAGGATATATTCCTATTATTTGAGCACAGCAGCTGCCATCCCTTTTCTTGTACTGCTGGAGTTATGAGAAAGAAAATATATATCACTGTTTTCATGGAGCAAAACAAAGAAGGAGCCAACCAAAGCAATCCAAGTTATCAGCCAGTATCTTCAGCCATGAGAAACATCCAAAGCTTTTCCCAGCCCAGGCACATCCACTTGCTCTTCTGGTTAACACTTAACTTTGTTCTAGCACTAATTGAGCCAGACCCTAACGGAGTCAGACACATTCAGCAATAAACCACATTTTTCTTTGAAACACCTTGTTTGATGCAACTTCAGTCACTTACACAGGGCAGGAAGGGAAAGATGGACCAGGGATAACAGGAAGAAGTTTGTTGGGTTTTATTTAGATTCAAACTACCAAGCCACAGATCCATTTGGGATCTTGGGAATGCTCTGGGGCTCTTGATTCTTTCCAAAACGGATTTCAGCTGAATCCACCTCATCCTGGTTGCAGAGACACTGCCAAGGGTTAAACCAGCAGCAAATGCAGAGGCTCCTTATTACAAGGACAAAAGCCTGATAGGTGAAGCAGCTTCAGCCAAACAACCAGTAAAGGCATGTCAGCAACTGTCAGAAAAATTACAGCCAGTCCATGCAGAAGCTCCAGCAATAAACACAACTGAGGAGTGACACATCAAACCATACGGGGAGCGTTAAACGCTCCGTGGAAAAATCTATGGGAACTTTTTATACTGCACCCTAGGGCACAGAGGAAATTATGCCACAACTGGGCTGCAGCTCCCAGCAAGGTCAGCCCACACTCCAGTTCAGCAGCAGCAGCTCTGAAGGGAAAAAAAAAAAAAAAACCTTCCAGAGGAAAAATCTGCGTAGCACTGGCTCCCCAGAAACTGTTACAACTGAAGCACAGCAGCTCCTGCATTCCCAGCCTCTCCCAAGGCATCCAAAATAGTCCAAGTCTGGGAGTCCCAAGGAAAATTTTGTTACACCCTACAGAGGAATGTTCCACCCACAGCTGTTGTTTCCTCCCATAAAAGGATCATTAGTGAGATAATTTCTGAGGTTCGGGGCATTGTCTGCAGATTTTACTGAAATATCCCCAGGAAGGGGAAGCCAAATGAGCCAGACTATTTTAAGGCTTTTGCATTTGGAGGAAATTCTAGGGCAAAATTTCAAAAAGGCAGATGCTTTGAACTGGGAAACGTTTGTGGGGAAGGGAGCATTCCTGTCTTTAGAGCTGCTTAAATAACTCTTTTGGGGCCACATCTATTTGATGGCCTTTATTTTTAGACTCAGAATCTGGTTTTTCAGACACCTTGCTGCTAATTTATCCACACACGTGTGCATGAGCAAGACTGTTTGGGGAACAGTTTAAAAGCTGATAGACAAAAAACAAAAAAAAAAAGCTATTTTCACATGAAAATTTCTTACTGAAATGCTTTCTCATAGCTACAACTCACCTCAAAGCCCTGCTCAGCAGGCAGCAGGGCACAGAAGTGTTATCCCAACCATCATCCCAGCCAGACAGGACAGGAGACTCCACCACAGCTGGAGCAGCTGGATGTGCAATCAGGATTTTGGACTTCCTATCCCTAAGGCCTCCTTTTCCTTAAGGAGCACAGAGAGCACATTTCCAGAGCTGCACACTCCATATTCCCCACTGGGTCAGACATGGGATTTAAATTCCTCTGAAAATGTTATCCTGCTCTCAAAACCAAGGCTGGGCTCCCCTCTCCTGGACAGCTGGGAAGGTGCAGCTCTCAACAAGGCTCCTCCACAAGACAGCTTTGGAAAGCTCCTTGCTGGCCTCAGGTGGTAAATAACCCCTTCTCCTCCAAAAAACCCAGGCTGGCAAGGCTGAGAACCTCAGCTTTTCTGCTAGGAACCTGCCTGGATCACTGGTGTCTGAAAAAGGGATTGGGTAAGCTGGTGATAAACCACAGTAATTCAAGCAGCATTGAATTAAGTGTCTGCACAAGATTCCCAAGCATTTTTTTGGGCAGCTCTGGCTGACAGGAGATGGGAAAGCCAAGGCTGAGCTCTGTCACCTGCCAGGGCAGCAGGGATGGGCCAGCACAGGCAGCTGAGGGCAGGGACTCAGCAAAGAAACCCCTCCTGGCTTGCTTTGACTCAAATAACTTTTTTTTTTTTCCTTCTGTCACTGCATCCAGGGTTTGTATATCCCTTGGAAGGAAGTCAGAGACTGAAAGGATGTTTATTCAAACTATTATTTACCCCTGAGACAAGGATATCTCCAACACAACACAGCCAGGCAATGCTGGCAAACACTGGCCACAGTAGCAGGGGTTGTTAGGAGAGAATGGGACTGAAGGGAAGAGGTTTTTGAAAAACACCTTTCAGGTTCAATCCTGCAGTTAAATACACAGGATCCTGAGCTACCATTGAAATCCAAGCAGCTACAAAATCAGAGTTCAGATGCACTTTTATTTATGGCACATGCTTTCAAAGAGATGATGGATGGCAGCGTTCCTCTTGGATCTCAGCGTGCCAAGGGATGGAAATCAAAAGACAGGAATTTTCCAAAAGTTTCTGACTTTCCCAAAAGCCAGCATGCTGCAAGTACTGTGCACTACGGGCAGGAGACATCTCTTATGGTAAGAGTTACAAATGGAAGAAGATAAGAGACTGAATTTACTGATGTGGTTGCCTTTAAGCTTTGTTTCAAACCTCTTGCAAAAGCTGCTTGCCAACTGTTTCCTTACTAATCAAGGGTGGTTTGCAGTTGTGGTTGTGATGATAAAATGCAATAATGATCTTCATCCTGGGCTGCCTAAGGGTGAGGCTCACAGGATGACACCATCTATCCACGTGGATGTGTCAATCCAATTTTGCAGGGAAATACTGGTCTCAAGGATACAAGTTTCCTGCAAAATTAGTAAGAATATCAGTAGAAACAAGAACTTCATTTTGCTGTGGGACCAAATTACCAAGAAACTACATAAGGAAAACAGCAACTCCCTTCCAAGCACAGAACTGATCTGCCTTAACAGCACCTTGTTTTCAGTTGTTCCAAAACAATTCCTTGCCATGCATTGGAAAATAAAACCCTTCCTCTCCAAGTGGAGCAGTCAGGCCTCTTACTTTATAAAAACATTTCCAAGTGTCCTTGATTGCCCTGAGAATATGCTGGTGAAACAATGGCACTTTTCAGCATAGGAACAGGCAGCTGAAACTGGAAAACAAGGTTTTCACCCCCACAATCTGCTATCAACAGGGTGGTCATGTGAAAAGGGCTGCCTCACTCCCCCACTCTGCACCCAGGACACTCAGGGGACACAGGGCAGGGGTGACAACAACAGCAAATGTTTCTTCTAGGTTTCATCTGATTTTAGGGTGACAAATACAAAATTCCATCTCAAACTGAAATGCCATTCAGGAGTTCCCCAGCACTGTAAGGTGACCTCCAAAATCTGAGCTTGCTGACGCTCCTTCACTGCTTTAAACTTCAAGACCCAGCCAAGTCCTGCCACTCCAACAGTCTGATTCCAGCAATTCACACAAGAAATGCATATCCAGGTGTGAAACGATGGGCTTGGATGAGAAACATAGAAAGAAAAAGCTCACAGCACTTCAGAATCGATCTGTTTCTCTTCCCAGAGAAGTATCACTTTAAATAATTGAATGGTTTCAGTATTTGTTAGGATCTCAAAGAAAGAAGCAACAGCTGTGCTCCTGGGAGATTGTCTGGCCTCAGCCCATGCAACTGCAAGCTCTGGCATCTGTCTTAAAGTTTGCTTCTACTTTGCAAAGCAGCAAAATGAGGGAAAAGAGGAAAATCCACAGCTAAATACAGGAATATTTGTGATTAACTGCAGCTCCAGGCCACTTGAAATATGTCCTGCAAGGACACCCAAGTGAACACCTGAAGGTTTTTAGTTAATCAGGATTTTAACTGGTTCCTTTACAAGCACACTGAAGGAAGGGCAGCACAGACAGCTGTGCCTTCCTGGTGCTTCAGAGCAGGACACTGTGCAGGTCCCTCTGTCCATGCCTTGGAGAACTTCAAAGGGATGGAGAAGTGAGAAAGAACAGACCCAGGACAGAGCTCTGAGCAAAGCTGGCCAATCTCCACAGCACAGAAATGCTCCTGTTATCCCACAGGCACTGATCACTGTTCATCCTTTTCTCCAAGCCCCGAGGCACTCCAGGCAGTTCTCACCCACAGCTCTTCTCAACCCCACTCTTTTGTGGTCTTTCAGAGAATTTATCCTCTCAGATGGGCCCAAAAGGCTACAACAGGTCCAGCTTTCCAATCACAGCCAAACTCCCCGAGCACTGCACCAGTTTCCACTCCCTCCTCAATTTCTGTAATTGCCACCCCACCTGATTGCTGGTCTCCCTCCTGCACAGTAATTACAGCAGCACCACTCCCAGCTAAGCCAAGCACATCCCCAGTTTAACAGCAGTGCTTAGACATCCATGATTCAACCACTTCTGCCAGGACAGGTGAGCATCTCTCGTGTTTTTCTAAAGCAATACAAAATCATAGACAAGGTAAATAATTCCCTTAAGGGCTCTGTGGCAGAAACAGATTAGAAATAGATACCAATTGCTGTGACAGCAAGGAGTGGAAAATAGAGAGGGTCATTACCCCATGCCAGTGTTAGAGCTGGTATTAAGAAGCCACTGAGGAACTCTGACTGATGGTTCAGGGTTCAATGTCCCTGGTCTAAAACAGGACAGGAAATAGAGCCAAGCCAGGTGACACCTCAAAATCAGCTGGCACAGGGGCCAAGCTGAGCACCCACAGCCCCTGCAGACAAGGCTGTGCTCACCAGTACTGAACCCCAGCAAACACCTCTGTCACGTGAAAAAACAAGTGAAAACCTGAGGGCTGAGCAGGAGCTGCAAGAGGAAGGGGCAGCCAGTGATCAGCACAGTGACCAGCAACTTGGGACATCTCAGCAAACAACTCAGTGAAAAGGACAAAGCCTTGTATTAGATTATTAGAAGATTATTGTATTATTATTATTCTTAGGACAAACAGCCTTGTGTTGATCCCCACCCAGGATCAAATGTATGGTACCTGTTCAGTGCTGCTTGTTTTATCACCAGCTCCAGAGTGGCACACAGGCCTCCTGCTTTTGATCTTTAAATCAATTCCTCATTCCCTTCCCTTCAGAGGGTGAGGCAGGTCAGAGCAGCTGCTGAGTGAGCAGCTCATCAGTGCAAGAGGCACAGAAACATCTCAGCAAGAGCAGCAGTGGAGTTCTGCCATTGCTCAGGGTGACATGCCAAGCTGAGAAGCCCTGGCACTCACTCCTGGCTGCACATACCTGCCTGCCATCCTGTCCCACGTTGGTCTGTCCCCTCACCACAGTTCGGATGTTGTCATCCAACCTCCTGCAGGAAAAACCCCAGAGTGTCAAACCCAGCCTCTGTGAGCCTGACCCAGACAACTGGGGGAGTCCTGAGAGCTACAGAACCAATTTAAAACAAAAAAAACCTGCTCTTACCAATGCCAAACTCATTATGTCCCCCCTCCCTCTCTGTTCAATGGCACTATCTTGCACAATTTCAAAGTCCTACTGCAAAAATAAAAATCCATTTCCTAATTTAACCAGGGTTTCTTGCATTCCTGTTCCCTTAAGCAATATTGTCAGCTCTGCCTTGTCTGTTTGCATTTCAACTTCCCACATATGAAAGTGCTGTCTCAATCATTTCACGTTGGCAATATCAGGCAGCACAGAAAATTTAAGTATTTCATGCACACTTGTGTTTATTTTGTACTTTTAGGACCAATAATGACAATTTAAAAATAAAGAGTGAGAGTTTTTACAATATATTCTGACCCCAAAACCAATGAATTCTTGGCAATTGAGTCTTTTGGGTAGTTTGCTCACTCAGCCTTCAAACTGTACTAAAATTTGGTATTTTTTGGTTCTTAGTTGTTTTTCAAAGCTTCACTTTGCAACCCATTAGCTTAAACAGCCTGAAGGGCACATAATAGAAGTGAAATATAAAAATTAGAATTGTTTAGATTATAATATATTATAGATTATATTTAGATTATAATTAGATTTGAGGCTGGTCCTATCCATGCCTTTTAAACAAACCAAATCCTGTCAGCTGAAGCACAAAGGGTGCATTTATCAAGCCTTGGTGACAATCAGACCTGACATGCAATGAAATGCAGAAATATTTACCTTATTTTCAGTCTGATCTTGTTCACAACTTCATCAATGTTTGCCAAAGACTGGAATAGGAAAAAAAAATAAATAAACCAGAGAGAAGTGAAATGGTGAATGTTTTACAGAGGAATACGTGATCACAAACACTTCATCACACAGGGGTCTTGGGGAAGAGGAGAGCGATGGTTTTGTTTTACAGGTGGAAAAACTGAGACAACAACTCAGCTGCTTCTCTGTCACATCACAAAGAGCAGAAAAAGACAGGTCAGGCTTCCCCCATCGCTGAGCTCTGCCCTGTCCTTTGCCAGCAGAACGGTGTGACAGTGACCTCCAGTGGGCACCGGGCATGGGGACAGAGCCTTTGGGCTGAGACCCCCCTGCAGAGCCCAGACCTGCAGAAAATAGGCTGGAAGGAGATGCAGGGAAGGCACTGCTGGGGAAACAGCTCCTCACTGCTGGCGAAGGGAAAAAAGCCAAGCCACAGCACCAGAGAAAGCTGCAAGGCAAAACCATGGTGCTGCAGAGAATCTCAGACATGGCACATGGTGGAGCAGCCTCAAGACACAAATTCATCTGTAGAAACATCTCTGTTTGGTAAGAGGTTAATCCAAAACTTCCCCTGGGGCTGAAGTTGGGAACACAATGCAGGGATGTGGGCCCACAGCAATCTCATTCTTTAAATCCCAAAAGAAACAGCTGGGTTCAAATTCTCCAGTGATGTTGTACAGGCAAGACCTGCCTGATTTGGCTGAAATCCCCAGGGACTCATCAATGATTGATATATGGCAAGTTATGACATTTACTCCATTCACACAGAAAATTAATTTATTTCTACAAATCAAAGCAGGACTTTAACTGCAGCAAGCACTCTGGGTGGAAAGGGACCACATAATGACAGCAAACCCAGTGAGCTGCAAATTTAAGAAATTATTATTGTTAAAGCTTTATTTCCTGTGCTAGTGTTTAAAATAAAAGGTTTGGGTACAGGTTTAAACACTGCTTTGGTCATTTGCTATCAGGTTACCCTGACAGCAAAGGGTAAAAGTAAAATCTGATAGTAAAAAGTGTGGAAGTGAAGTCAGAGTATTTGGAGCATTACTTACTTGCTCAGTGGGAAAGAGAGCATTAATATACTCCACAGCATTGAAATCTGCTCTGTCCAGTGGATCTTGGCTGGGAAATACCTGGAAAGAGGGAGGAAAACAAACACAATCAACCATCATCAGTGATTTCTGTAACTTTACACAGTTTCTATGATTTTTAATTCCCTCAGCACCCACTTCCAGTTGCGTTTCACAGCATTTCTCTAATAAGTGGCCAGGAGTAGAGCAGCTACATGCTCTGCAGGGCTCTGACCTCCCAAAATTCCTGTGGATATCAGCCTGGATAAACACAGATAATTCACACACAGGATTCCCCACACAGCCCTGGCACAATCCATCCATCCAGGAATTCCCAAGACACGTGAGCTCTGTATCCCAAGCCATGCTGATGCTTTTGCTGCTGTCTGGGAACAAACTGAGGCTCTGCCCTGCTCTTGGCAGGAGCTTTGCCAGGCCTCATGGTGACAGACAAGAGGCTTTGCTTTCCACAGCCCTGCCATAGGAAATGTGATGAGTTGAGGAGTGGCTGTACAAGTTCTCTGGAGACCTGGGTTTGCCACTTTTCACAGAAGAGAAACACAATCTGCTGAATGATTTGGGAAGGGGGAGAGAGCAGCTGTGGTGCAAACAGATCTCATCTCTCCTCAGCAGTTCAAACAACACAAACACAACTGCCAGGATTTGCTTTTTGTCCCCACAGACTGAAGTGTGGTGCTTTCCCTTCTCCGCCAGCACACTGAAGCTGTGGATGGCCCATCACTGGAAAGGTTCAAGGTCAGTCTGGATGAGGTTTGGATCAGCCTGGGATGGTGGAAGGAATGAAATGGTCCCTTCCAACCCAAAGTATTCCATGATTCTGGTATTTGTCCCATATTTACAGAGCCATCAGCTCTGCACCCCATGGCAAACACACCTCTGACAAAAGCAGAGCTGACCCCACAGCATCCCCCTGCTCACTGAAAGCCTTCACACCTGGGCACATGAAGCATTTGTACTTTTACACATTTTGCACTGTAAAATCAATGGTTTTGTGAGATAAAAGCAAATTCTGCCTGAACCAGCCCTCCTGGGAAGCTTTCCCAGTCACTCCCGCGGCCGAGGAGAAGCAGCCAGCAGTTCAACATGCACGAGGCTGTGGTGAGAGAAGAAAATGCTCTGACATCACCCCACGGTGAGAGCACAACTGCAGCATCACGCCCAGCCCATCCTGCTCACAACTCACACTCAATTAATCCCCACAAACCCCAAATCTCCACAAGTATTAAGAGCAGATGAAACAAGAGGTGAGATGGGAGATAAAGGCTGCTCAGGAGCTCCTCTCAAACTACAGATAGGGATCAGTGCTGCAGGCAGCTGGAGCAGCTGCAGGAGCTGTCACTCCCAGGGCTCTGTCACAACCTATTAATCAGAAATGCTAGCCTGCTTTGGTGGGGCACCAGCCCTGCCTGTGCTCCCCACCCTGCTTCCAGCACGGCAGCTGAGCCAGCTCTGCTCATTTAACCAGAACTGGGCAGCTTTCACCCCAAAACTGGTTAAGGAACACTGACAGGAACAACAGGATTATTGGGCTGAGAAGTGCCAGAGAGGAAGCTGGAAAGCAGCAGGTGGTGTCATCCCCAGCATCTCCCAGTGCTTAGGAGGTGAATGTTTTCCTACAGCTTTAATGATTGTTAAAATAATTCGGCCAGGCATGCGGTGGGCTCTCCACTGCTCAAAAATTCATGTCTACAAGTGCAGAGGATTCTTTCTCTGGACAGGCTCTAGATCTCCTTTAGAAGCTGCCATTTAATTTGTCAGTTCTCAAGGTCTCCCCTTGCTCTTCCAGGAGGGCCACCAAAAGCAACCCACAAGCCTCAACACTCAAGAAAGTGCAAAAACTTAAATTTGAGTGCTGCTTTATGAGACAGACACTGCTGCTGCCCAGACTTCTGCTCCTGGGAAGAGCCCTGGGGATGGAAAGATTGCTGCAGGCAGGGCAGGCTCAGCCACAGAGGACAAGAGCCATGGTTTGACCCTGGGTTCTCATGCGATGGGCTCCAGGTGCCACAAAGGGTTTCAGGGAACACGGAATCACAGAATATCCTGAGGTGTGGGGCACCCACAAGGATCACCCAGCCCAGCCCCTGTTCCTGCACAGACCCCCCAAAAATCCCACCCTGGGCATCCCCGCAGCGCTGCCCAAATCCTCCTGGAGCTCTGGCATCCTCGGGGCCGTGCCCATTCCCTGGGGAGCCCGGGCAGTGCCCGCACCCTCTGGATGAAAACCCGACGTGTTTCACCACAAGCCAAACCAGGACGTTTCCATTATCCCCATTCCAGCCGAGCCACAGGCACTGGGCGCTTTGCACACACGGGAACACGTCTGCAATTAGCGACGGGGACACCACGAGCCACGCTCAGCCCCCAGAGCGGGCCCGGCCGGTCCGAGCCCACCCGGGGCTGACAGCGCTCCCCGGGCCCAGCAGCGGAAGGCCCGGAGCCGGCGGGGAGGGGCTCGGAGCCGGCCGCGGGCCCTCACCGAGCGGCCCCGGGCCGCGCCCGCACCTGTCCCCCGCGCGGGGGGACCCGCCCGGCGCACCTGCTCGATGGCGGCCTGCACGGCGGGCGCCAGCTCCAGCGCCGCCTCCAGCCCGGCCTCCAGCTCCGGCTCGTCCTCCTCCATGGCGGCGCCGCTTCCGCCGGCAGCGCGCGGGGCGGGGCCGCGGACGGGCGGGGCTTGAGGCACCGGGGAGGTGTCTGGGTGGGCGTGGTTCCGCCGAGTGGGCGGGGTTTAACCGGACGGGGGCGGAGCCTCCGCCCGGCGGAGCGGGGCGCGTCCCGGCGGCGGCGGGAGCGGCGGGGCTGGTCCGGACCGAGCCGAGCCGAGCCCAGCAGAGCCGGACCGAGCTGAGCCGAGCCGGGCTCTCCCGCCGCCCGGCCGGCTGTTGACAAGCGGCGGCGGGAGACAGCGCGCTCGTCCCCATGTGGCGGACGCTGGCCCTCGCCTCCGCCTTCTTCCCGGGGCTCTTCATCCTCTGCATCCGGTTGCTGCGCTGGGCCGCCCCGGGATTGAGCCTCAAGGACCGCATCCTCCTCAGCGGCAGGTACGGGCGGCAGCGGCGAGAGGGGACGCGAACTGCGGCGGGACCCGCCGGGACCGGGATGGGCACAGGGACCGGGAGCGGCAGCGATCCGAACCGGCCAAGAGCACCGAGTCCCGCCAGCCGTGAGCCTGGACTCGGCGATGCCGTGACGCTCCTGGGGACGGTCCTTGGCTGGCCCAGATCCCGCGGGGGAGCAAGGACCGGCGGCAGGAGCAGCGCTCGGAGCGTGGGCATCCCCCCGAATGCGGGCATCCCGCCAGAGAACGGGCATCCCCCCCGAACAGGGCATCCCCCCCGAATGCGGGCATCCCGTCAGAGAACGGGCATCCCCCCCGAGTAGGGGCATCCCCCCCAAGTGAGAGCATCCCCCCCCGAGCACGGGCATCCCCCCGAGCACGGGCATCTCCGCCCGGCCCTGCCCGGCCGGACCCGCAGCCCGGTACCGTTGTCGGGGCGGGGATGCTCCACTGCAGCTCTCCCTCCCTCTGCCCACGGGGAACCGGCAGCGTTTCCACGGACCCACGGGGGTGGAAGGGACGGGACCTGGCACGATTCCCCCGGGAGGCAGCGCCTGGCACAGCCACCCCGACACGTCCTGGCCGTGACGAGGCGCTGGGGCGTGCACGGAGTGGGCATCTGAGTGCCACCAGCTCTCCTGTGGCAGCCCTGTGCCTCGGCCCCTGGGGGGGTCACTTTTGGGGTCACCCCTTTCCTCTCTGTCCACTTCAGGCTGGTGTCAACAGTCCAAGCCACGATGGCAACGGTGTCGGGGCTCACGGTGGTGCTCAGCTGCAAGAACGTGGTGCATGACAGGTAAGGCAGAGCCCAGGCCGTGCCACTGCCCCCCGGGCAGCGTGCCAAGGATGTGCTCAGCCAGCTCGGGGCTGCAGGGTGCTCTGCCAAAGGCTTGCACGTACAAAGGGGAGAGGAAAATGAGTTTCGTGTTCCTCTTTCCCCCATTTGGGCTGGGAGGGTTGGGCAATGTGCTGGCTGTACAGCCCCTGAACAGCAGCAGCTCGCTCAGGCCTGGGGGTGCTCTGCCAGCACAGCGTCCTCAAAGGATGGGCTGGAACATGGGCTGTATGTGAGAGAAAAATACAGATATCATCAGCTCTGAAGGGGAAGGGAGTCTCCTTGCTGGAAACTGAAATCGCTCCAGAGTCAAGCAGACCCAGTGAGAACTGATTTTTGAGGTGCATCAAGGCATGCCAAAAGGATTTTCTGAAAGAGTCCAGAAATGGCAAAGTCAGAATAGAGTTTGCCCTGAAGGAAAATCCTGCTGTCCTCTGTGCTCTGAGATAAACTGCCCAGAAGTGGCTTTCAGGAGGAGTGATAGTGTAATCTGGGTCAGAAGACTTAAAAACAGAGCTATTATCCAGACTAGCAGAGAAGATTGCAGGAGGGAAGAATATAATTATGCTGAGCTGGAATTCAACCGTCACACACCGATTTTAGGGTGATTTTTAGGAAGGGCTGCCACCCTGGCCATAGCACACCTGTCTTTAACACACAGATATGAATTATCTTGCCTTGCTCTAGGTAATGATATCTACCCAGATTCCCCAGACCTGCTTAACCCAGGCAATCTATGAGTTATCTTTTTGCTCTGAAATAAAATTTCTGCTGTATAGATAAGGCAGATGATGGATCCCAAAGCCACACAGACAGAAGGTGCTGCCAGCAGCCCTCCTTCCCCCAGAGCTGTCTGCTTGCCTGGGTGTACTCGAGGCCAAGGGCTCTGTGCAAACACTTTGTGGGCAGAGATTTAGATTTTCTTTGAATCTGGAGGAAATTGAGCCCAGTGCTCAGCAGGGAAGGCCTTGGAGAATGACAGCAAGCCAGCAAGCCAGGAAGCACCACAAAGGTTGCAGTAAAATTTGCCAGTTTATTTACAGAGGCAGACAATCGTTATATTGCTGGTGCTGTAATTGCCCTCCAAAGCCCTGGGCAAGTTTTGCAAACACAATCACTTGCCACCCGTGCTTCACACCACTTACATCTTTCCATCTGGAGCAGAACTGCCGCAACAATTTTTTTTTCTTGGGATGGCAAGAGAGCAAAAAGAGGTTTGAGCCCCAAGCTACATTTCTCCAAGCAACAGCAAAGGGTGGTTTTGTCTATTTATTTATTTTTTTTAATCAGTGTGATTTCAGGCAGGACTTTTTAAGGAGGCTGGCGTCCCTGCAGAGCAGGGCTTGCTGCTGCCCAGATTGTGCAACCAGGATTCCAACATGCTTTGGGAACAGGCAGCTGCCTGCAATTATTTCCCAACTGACAAACGCCTCATGGGGGTTTATTGCCTATATTGGATATTTTGTGCTTCACTCTCCAAACTCCAGGCCAGCCATCCCTGGTTAACTCTGAGCTCTCCACGTGTTTCCCAAACATTCCCTGGGTTAGGCAGCCAGCTGGTGCAGTGTGACAGGCAGGAGAGACCCAGGATTAGGAGTTTCCACCACCAAGCACCAGCTCTGGGGGTCCAAGGGCTTAGGGAGGAGATCACCTGTGCAAAGGTGTTGGCTTGGTGCTGGATCCCAAAAAATGCTGTGAATCTGTGCAGCAAACACCTGGCTGTGGGGCTAATCAGGGTCCTTCCTTAGTGCTGTGTTTGTGCTTGGCCAGGCTGAGCTCAGTGCCTGGCACAGCCCAGCAGCAGCGGGGTCAGCACTGAGATCCGTCCTCCACACGTACCAGGCACCTTTTCTCTGGGTCAGCCTGTACTTGCTGAGCCAACAGAGTTAAAATTCACCCTCTTTCAGCTTCAAAATCCATTGAAATGCTGCCATTTCAGTCCTAAAGACTCTTCCACCTCCCAGAGCTGCTGTGATGCCTCTGTGTGTGCTGTCCTCCCCAGGCACTGGCTGGCCGTGGAATACGTCTGGGTGCTGGTTCCCTACATGACCTATGACATCTATGTCATGTACCTGTGCCACTGGCACAAGAGCCAGGAGAAAGGGATCCTGGAGAAGAAGCACTCGCTGGCCAGCGTGTGGAGCTTCCTGCTGCAGGAGCGGCTGATGGTGACCCACCACCTCTTCATCCTCATCGTGCTCACCCCCATCACCCAGGTAAGGGCTGCTGCAGGAGTCCAGGACCCCCTGGACATGCTGGGTGTTGGTTCCTGGTCACTTTTCTGCAGAGCCCCGTGCTCAGTGCTGCTTTTCTTTACAGCACTTCAGGGGAGAGCTGGGGGACTTCTTTGTGGGCTGCATCTTCACAGCAGAGCTGAGCACGCCTTTTGTTTCACTGGGCAAAATCCTCATGCAGGTAGGTCAGGAGGGATGGGGCTCAGGGCTGGGAAGGCCACAGCAATTTGTCACTTTTCCTGCCCCAGGCTCCATCAGCCCCTCTCCAGGCAGTGCCTGAGCTGGGAGGTGTCTCAGAGAGGAGCAGCCCCACAGCTTTAGCACAAATCTGCCCTGCAGTGCTGCCTTCCTCCCAGGGTCCCATCCCTTTCTCCCACCAGTAAGCCCAGTAGCATCCCAGAACTGGGGGCTGTGCTGTGGGCTGGTGCTACCCTCTCCTACACCATGTTCATTCCCACCCCTGCCCTCCTCCATCCCTCCCCATCCCACCTTCCTACTCCCCTTCCTCCAGCCCTCCTGGATGCTCACCAGCACCTCCAGAGCCCCGGAGCTCTGGGATGCTGCTCACCCCACATTCACCTCCTTCCTCCTCCAGCTCAAAATGCAGGACACGCTCCTGCACAAGGTGAACGGGATCCTCATCCTGGTGACCTTCTTCCTGTGCCGCATCCTCCTCTTCCCCTTCATGTACGCGGCCTACGCCCGCCAGGTGGGGATCCCGGTGTACCTGGTGCCGTTCCGCATCCCCCTGCACTGCAACATCGCCAACGCCTCCCTCATCGCCCCCCAGCTCTACTGGTTCAGGCTCATCTGCCGCAAGGCTGCCCGGCTCTACGGCGGCTCTCCCGCCCACCGGAGCAGATAACCGAGCTGATAAGGGCAGGGGCTGGCACAGGGCAGCCCCCGGCCCTTCCCTCGGCGAGCGGCGGCTCCGCTGGAAGCACCGCCGGGCCAGGCAGCACCAGCCGGGCTAGGAAGGCTTTGCTTGTGTTCTCCTGGAAGCCGGCCTGGAAGCACGACATTCCTGCCGGGATGCAGCTCTGCGGCACGGCCGAACTGAGGTTACACGAGAGGGGTTTGTTCCAGCCCCCCCCCCGGCGCTGACACCGGACACCGGCGCGGATGAGCCTGCGATGCTGGAGCGGGCCATGGGGAGCCTGTGCCGGACCTGCCGCGGCCCCAGGCAGGCCTGGAGCTGCAGCACAGCTCTGCAGAGCCGTTCCTGACCTTTACCGACTTCAGCTCTACACTACAGCCCTGCTCGGCCCCTGTCCTCCCAAGTGCACCTCACCTGCTGCTGCTGCTGCTGCTGGGCTAAGCTCCACTCCACCCGATGGTGCTTTTCACTACAAACTTCTGACAGTCCTGGGGGGACTCCTGTGCTCCCAGCAGGGCTGGAGGGCAGAAGCTCATGCCAGGATGGGAATGGTTCTGCTGTCTCAGGGCAGGATGGGGACAGGAGCCTGCCAAGTGCTTGTCTCACCACCAACACACAGGGGACTATGCCCAGCCCTTCCTTGGCCAGGGGTGCAATTTCCCCTCCCCTAACCACAGCTGCTTTTATCTGGTCTGCATCCCCTCAGCAGGTATTTAAAACCATCTGGCATGCCCTGCCCTGCTGTCCAGCTGGCACCACCACACCCTGGAAACACCTGTACAGTCCATCCCACCCCCAAGAGGCTGCCAGGGACAGAACTGGGGCTGCACAGAAGGAACCAGCAACCCCAGAGCAGGATGCAGAGCTGAATCTTGACCAGCTCAGCCCATTTCCACTTTTAGTCACAGCAAAATGGGTACAGGCTCCCCAGCCCACCCTGCACCACAGGATGTGTGCAATCAGACCACAGCTGAGTTCATCCCCTGCACCAGCACCAGCCAGGACAGCCACCTCCTCCTGCAGCCTCCTGTGCCTGCTCCAGGCAGGGAAGTGCACTGGCACAGCCCTGGCACAGCCCCCACGCCCAGAGACCTGTGACCACTCTGTGCCTTTCATTCTGTCTGAAACCAGCAGCCAAGCTCTGCAAAACCTGGATCTTTTGGGTGTTGGATCTCGTCCCAACCACAGCTGCTGTTCTGGATAGAGTGTAAAAAAAACTAGAAGGGCCTCTTCCGACCTGTGGTTGTTGTTACAGAGACTCCACAGTCACAGTAACCACCGAGACCAGCTGATGTTACAAACTCCTGCAACTCCTTACAGATGTTGTATCTCACTGTTTTCATTGCGAATAACGTGCCTTATGTAAGGACAAAAAAAAACCCAGCCAATGAGGCACCTCAGTTTGCACTAACACTGCCCTATTTACTGTCAGGAGACCAATAAAGATTTCCTCTCTGAGTCACACCACTGGCTGGCTCTTCCACGTGCTGTTCATTGCTGGGTGGGGGCGTTACATGTGGGGTTACTGCTGCACCCCCACCTCCGGGCAGAAGCAGCACACATGGATTTCCAAAGGTTCCTGCCTGTCCTGAACTCACCCAACTCGATTCCCAGCCTCCAACTTGCTTTCCAGCCTCAGGCAGCACGTGGCAAAACCAGCAATTCTCTGGGGACTAGGAGAGGGCTGGTGGCAAAGCAGCCAGAGGGAAGCGATTTCCTCGATGCTGGAGGCTGCTGTGTAAACGCAGAGAGCCAGCAGGCAAGGCTGCAGCCACAGAACTGGCAGCTTGGCTCAGGAACAGCTGTGCCCAGTTATTCCAGAGGAAAACCAAAGTGGCTCCTCCCACCCATCATCATACGGCCACTTCCACTGCTTAGCGGGAGAACACAGCAGGGGAAATAAACTCAAAATAGAAAACTAAGGGTTTATTACACATCTTACAAGGTCCAGATCAGTGCTCTGAGCGTGCTCCCAGCTTGCTGAGCTTCTGCAGGAGGGTGCTGCGCAGCTCCTCGTGCCCCAGGCTGTCCGTCACAGACTGCAGGAAGTGTCCCTCGTTGGCTCTGCGCAGCGCGGCGCAGGGCGACCCGTCAGCCTTGCTGCACACCTCGTACTGTGACAGCACCTCCAGGGCCGCCACCAGCAGTGGCTCCTCGCAGCCCGTGGCCGGCAGCATGGCAGCCACGTGCAGCAGGTGGCAGAAGAGCTGGATGCAGGTGAAGGACAGCTCCTGCGCGCAGGGCTGAGCCGCGGCTCCCGCCGTGGCCTTGAGGGAGGCCAGCAGGTCGGTGAGGCTGGCGCAGTACAGCTGCACCACGTGCAGCCAGGCCTCTGGTGGCAGCCAGCTGGAGCAGCTGGAGCTGCAGAGGAGCTGGAAGCCCCGCAGGAGGAGCACGGAGAGCTGCAGGTGGCAGGCGAAGGGGCGGAGGTTGAGCAGGGGCATGTGCTGCACGTACTCCAGCGTGTAGGGCACGTGCAGCACCTGCCTCTGCAGCAGCTGCTCCACCACGGGCACCAGCCTCTTCCACTCACCGTGGCTGCACCAAGGCAGCACCTGGATGAGAGCCACCAGGAAGCCTTTGCTGAAGAGATTCACCTCTTCTGGGTTGTCCACGTTGACGGTGAGCAGCGCCAGCATGGTGTCCCTGAGCGCTGGGGACACGCAGCAGCACTCCATCCACGCCAGCAGCCCGCTGCCTGCCCCGTAGGCTGGCCAGGCCTGGGATGTCCACTCGTCCTCAGGGAGCCTGCAGATCTCAAACAGCGTCGCTGGGACCTCGTTCTTGAAGTGGTCCCCATAAAGCTTCTTCAGACGGAGCCCCACGGTCCAGTCCAGTGATGTCACCTTCCTGTGGAGCCAGGCCAGCGACTGCACCCACAGCTCCGAGGAGGGGACGGTCTCTGGTCCCACCAGCTCACACAGCTGGCAGAGGATGTTCTGAATCAGGTCTTTAGTCTCCAGGGAAGGGAAGAGCTGCTCCCTAGGCTGATGCCAGTACTTGGTGTAACCATCCAGAAGTTTGCAGAGGCTGAGGAGAAGTGGGAAGGGGTGGCAGGATTTGATCCAATGCTCTTCTGAGCAGGACGGTATTCCCAAAACCTTACTGAGGATCTGCAGGCTCAGCTCAATCTGAGCAGAGTCTGACTTCAAACAGGGAAGGACAAAGGCTTTGGTCACTTCTGCAGGTGACACGAGGGGGGTGGCTGAGCCTGGCTGCAGGAGAAAGGCCAGGAACTGAAGGAATTGCTCCTCTTCCCTTGCTGTGGAAAGCTTCCCCCACACTGCCTCCTCCAGACACCTCACCACCAGGCTGCGTGGCCTTCCTGGATCCTCATGGCTCTCCAGGAAGCTCAGTGCTGGGAAGGAGCAGAGGATTTGGGCAAGGAACTGGTGTGCTCCAAGGTTGACCACAGCAAGATGACAAACCTGCTTCACTGTGGCCTCAGGGGACAGCAGCATCAGCCTGGCCATGGAATCCACAGCCCTGGCCAGGCCTTCATCAGACACACTCTCTGTGATCTGGTTCAAAGTCACATTCAGGTCCTCCTGGAACCCCTCCCTAACAACCTGCACGTTCTGGGACAGACCTGGGCCACCCCAGGACGCCAGGACACCTGAGATCACTTTGTTTTTGTCACTCAATGAAAGCCCAGTGTAACACTCCACGATGGCTTTGGTCACTTGCATCTGCAGCTCTTGGGCCTCCTTGTCATGGTGGGATGTGGCAAAGTTCACCAGCGTCTCCAGCAGTTTCAAAACTAGCTCAGGGGTCTGGAACAGAGCTTTGTTTTCCACCAGGCACTCGACCCAGGCCTTTGAAAAAGCCCACGTCTTTTCAGATGCAAAAACAGAGCACGTGTCCACATGGCGGTCCAGCCTTTGTGCAATGATTGCCATGGCAACTGAAGACACCAGGCTGGTGTCCACATCCTCCAGGACAGCACTGGTGTCCCTGAGGAAGTCCTTGGTGAGCTGTGTCAGCTCTGACACCACCTGTGTCTCGCCCTCCCCCAGCTCTCTGGTCTCTGAGATGAAATCCAGGTTCTTCCCAAGGCTGGCCAGAGCATCCAGCAGCCGGTAGCTCTCGAAGCACAGCTCCTCAGATCCCCTCAGAGTGTCCTGCAGCTCCTCTCCCCAGGCCTGCAACAAGCTGCAGAGCAAGTCCAAGCCACCAAAGAGCTCCTCACGAGAGGGTCTGGTCAGGCACAGGAGGCTCATGCTCCTCTCTGCCTCCCTCACCTTCTCTCCCAGCCCGCAGGGGTGGTACTGGCAGTCAGCATCACTGCTCCAGAGGCTGACCATGGCACTGACCTTGGCCAGGTGCTCTGTGATGGGCAGGGGGCTGTCCCCTGGCCCCAGCTCCGAGGACAGGCACAGCAGCTCGGCCAGGTTGGCCAGGGCGTAGCACCTCAGGCGGGGCTGGGCGATGCTGCCTCGGATCTGCTTTAACCCCTGCAGCAGCACCGTGGGCAGCCCGGAGGCCGCTGAGGCGCTCCCAGGGTCACCCTTGAACCTCTTAGGGGGCTGCAGCCCATCCTCCAGGGAGGACTCCCCGCCGTGCTGATGGATGAGAGCGCCGAACGCCGACACCGTGGCATCCTCCTGTCCCTCCCTGTGCTTCAGCACCTCCCACCACACGTCCAAGAAGAACCTGACGTCCGACGGGGATGTCTCGCTGGAGATGTACTCCACCAAGCTCTCCAGCTGTCCCCGGCACACAGCCGGGGGCAGCGCCAGCAGCAGCTGCACCAAGAGCCGGGGCGCGCCCAGCGCCTTGACCAGCTCGAACAGCGCGGTGTGGTTGACATCGGGGATCATCGCGCCCACCGAGAAGAACCCGTCCTCCTTCCAGCCGCACTCCAGCGCCGCGGCGGCGGGTGGGGCGGGCAGCAGGATTTTCGCCCACACGATGGCCACGGCCTCCTTCTTCCACAGGCCCCGCGGCGAGGGGCAGCGCTCGCCGATCTCGCGCAGCGCGTCCGTGATGGGCACCCCCGCGCGGGGCCAGTCGGCTTTGCGCAGCTCCCGCAGCGGCCGCGGCTGCAGCAGGCGGGCGGCCAGCAGGAAGCCGCCGTGCAGGATCGCCGTCTCCTCGCCCACGGCCCACGGGTCCCCGGGACAGCCCGGCGCCATGGCGGCCCCGCGCTCCGCCGGCTCCATGGCGGCGCCGCGCGCTGGTGACGTCACGACGGCGGTGCGCTGACGTCACGCCGCGAGCGGCGCCCTCCCGCGCGCCCGCAGCGCCCCCTGGCGGCGCGGAGGTGGGCTTAATTAATTCATTCATTAATTGCCGTGCTCCAATATCGACGCGTTCAATTTGACGAACAGGATTCAAAACCGTTATTAAAACGAATTGAATTTTGCTTAATTAATTCATTCATTCATTAATTGCCGTGTTCCAATATCGACATGTTTAATTTGACGAAGAGGATTCATAACCATCATTAAAACGAATTGAATCTGGCTTAATTAATTAATTCTGTGCTCCAGTATCAACGTGTTTAATTTGACGAATAGGATTCAAAACCGTCATTAAAACAAACTTAATTTGGCTTAATTAATTAATTGCCGTGTTCCAATATCAACACGCTTAATTTGATGACTAGAATTCAAAACTTAAAACGAATTGAATTGGGCTGAATGAATTAATTCATTCATTAATTCCATGTTCCAGTATCAACGTGTTTAATTTGACGAAGAGGATTCAAATCTGTCATTAACACTGAATTGAAAAGCTCGGACAAAATCGCAGTGAGGAATTTTTCCTGTTAGAATTTTTCCAGTTCCTGCTCAGAAATGCCAACACTGCCTGATCGTCCCTGTGAAACTCATTTCAGTTCCATGATGAAAACCTGATTTAAGGTGTTTTATTTAAGGTTTTCACCACAAAAATGAGCAGTCAAGCAGCGTACCTGGCACAAACAATGCCAGGAATGACTCCTGCATTCCCAGCAAAAGCAGAGTGACTTCATTCCTAAGGAATCAACCCTGATCTGTTATTTCCAAAGGCAGTTTCTGACCAAAAACTAACTGCAAAACTTAATTCAAGCTGCCCCTGGCACCTCAGCAGACCCCAAAGCACAGCCTCAGCTCCCTCCTGGAATGTGGAAATCTCCTGGAGAAGGGCTGGAAACCACCCCACCAACAGCAGGATCCCAGTGAGAAACACCCCAGGGGCTTCTCCAGTGAATGTATTTCCCCTTGGAAATGGGGGAAAAAAAAAGTTGGGAAACACCATGGAATGAAAACAAGGAGTGGAGTATCCACAGTTTGGCAAGATCATTTCTTTGTTCCCAAGAAAGGGATGCACCCCACACCCCACTGGAGAGCAGCCACAGCTTCCTCAAAATCTCCTCTCCAGCCCTCAAATAAAGGACAGCCAAAGCAAATTAATCAGGAAATTAATTAATCAGAAAATAACGTGTCTCTTCACCTTTCTTTCAAGTACAACACCACAGAAATGTGAGGTTTTCCTGATCCCTGCTTTTGAAGCCAAGCTGCTCCTTTGCTGCTGTCTTTTGGAAGGAGGAGATGTGAAAAAGGCAGAGAGCAGCTGAAATCCAGAGACAACAGCTCAAATCAACCCAAAAAATAAACCACCACGGGACATCCCAGCACCTTCTGATTGGGAAGGCAGCACTTGAAGCAGGATTGGCATTTTCTGGGAAGAGCTCCAAGGCACGGAGGAGCAGCCCAGTCCATTCCTCCTCTCCCAGCTAAGCTGAAATCTTCTTTCTGTTGTGCTCAGCAAACCACTTGTCACTGCTGTCTGCAGCCATGGCCTGCACAAACACAGGGGGACGCGCTCAGAACAGGAGGAAAGCTCTCTGGAGGGGTAAATATTATCATTATATTTTATTATATTATATTTTAGCCACTAGTAAGGAGAACTGACACTGAGGAGCAATGCTCTCTGCCACAGCAAACAATGTGACCATGCCAAGAGTGAGGCTGGGCAACTCCACCCAGGGCAACAAGTGAGCTTTAAAAACTGATTTATTTTCCTTACCAAGCCTGGGTGATTTGTTTCTAGGAAAAACTCAGTTTTTTATGAGTAAAAAATGAAATTTTAAAAATAAAATTTTTAAATTATAAAAATAATAATATATGGATATATATAATAAAATAATAATTAAATCGGTTCAATTTTTAAATAAATACAAATATATAATAAAATATAATAAAAGTATGAAAAATAATAAACATAATAAATGAAAATAATTTTAAAATATAATTATTTTTATTAGAAGAATGACACGTATCTCTACCCAGGAAGAAAAATAATATAAAAATAATAAAATTATGAAAATAATAAAAAGTATAAACAAAAATAATTTAAAATATAATTCTTTTTATGAGAAAAATTACAGGTATCTCTACAGGTATCTCTAATCAGGAAGAAAAATAATATAAAAATAATAAAAATAATAAAATTATGAAAAAATAAAAAGAATAAATAAAAATAATTTAAAATATAATTTTTTTAATGAGAAAAATTACAGGTATCTCTACGGGTATCTTTAACCAGCAGGAAAAATAATATAAAATTAATAAAAACAAGAAAAATATGAAAATAAAAAATAAATTAAAATAATTTAAAATATATTTATTTTTATGAGAAAAATTACAGTTATCTCTAATCAGGAAGAAAAATAATATATAAAATTAATAAAAACAAGAAAAATATGAAAATCAAAAATAAATTAAAATAATTTCAAATATATTTATTTTTATGAGAAAAATTACAGGTATCTCTAATCAGGAAGAAAAATAATATATAAAATTAATAAAAACAATAAAAATATTAAAAAATAATTTTTAATATATTTCTTTTTTATGAGAAAATTACAGGTATCTCTAATCAGGAAGAAAATGAATTTGCAGTCACTCCTAATCAGGAAGAAGATGAATTTGCAGTCACTTACAAATTACAGGTATCTCTAATCAGGAAGAAAATGAATTTGCAGTCACTCCTAATCAGGAAGAAAATGAATTTGCAGTCACTCCTAATCAGGAAGAAAATGAATTTGCAGTCACTCCTAATCAGGAAGAAAATGAATTTGCAGTCACTTACGTCATCCAACAGCTTGTCACCGTTAGGATCCACCTGGGACAGCTCTCTGAACGCTTCATCTCCCACAAAACAGACTTCATGGCCATCCTGAAAGGAAGCAGCTGGTTATAACCCAGGGCAAGGAGAGGTGTCAGCCCAGCTCAGTCAGTGTTTGCAGGGTCACTCACAGGATCAGCCAGAATAACCACGTGCACCGTGGCTTTGCCTGGCGTGTCCAAGCTGACCAGGGGCGTCAGAATCTTCTGATTCTCCTTTTTCATCAGGGCTTCAATGCTTGGCAGCTGGAAACAGCAAACAAAATGAAATTGCCTGACTGCAAAGAAGATGAACTATCTGCTCAGGATTGTTTTGTTGATAATAAAAATGGGGAGGGGCTGAGGGAAGTGGGGCTGGTACCTCGTCCTTGGCGCAGGAGAAGGCGATGCGGCCGAACGCTGTCCCGTGATCCACTGCTCCTCCAACAGCCCTCAGCTCCAGCTTGCACTGCTCCAGGGAAAAAAACCCAGCCTGGCTTGCAGGGACACTGCTCCACTGCTCTCCAGGCTGCAGCTTTTCCTCCAGGATGTGGGTGATTCCAAAATCCCCCATCCACACCTTTCCCACCAAGCCAGAGCAAACCACAGCTTTGATTTTTGTAAAAGCACAGCTGAGTGTATACAGCTTCAACTAAAACACTCAATGCTCTAATTAAGAACTTTTTTCCTTTTAAGATTCTGTTCTCAGTAAACAAGAAGTTTTTCTAGTGATTTTTCCAAGGACTGACCTGGTTGTCAGCGTAGCCCAGCAAAGCCCTTTGCTTCTCCTCATCCTTCTCATATATTTTCATCCCAAGCAAACCAGACCAGTAGCTCACAGACTTCTGCAGGTTTGAGACACCCAGGGTTACCTTCCACACGGGATCTTGAGGATTGCAATAATTTCAAATTAGCTACAAACATATTATAGGTTTAAACCCACAGTTAATGCCACTAGTACTCTTCAGAAGTATCAAAAAAATCATTTAAAAAGTGTTCTGTTTTACAAAATGCCATCAAAATAAACACACTCTGATACCCCACTGGTAAATCTCTGCTGAACACCAGTAGGGGTAAATATTTCACCTTGCTTGAGCTGTTCCTTGTCTTCCAGGTAGAACTTGTATCCTCCTGGGGCTTCAGCTTCAAAGACACCAGAGGTGACCTCTTTGAGGGGCCACCCCATCTTCTTGGCATTGCTCACAGCCTGGCTGGACACCAGAGTGATGCCCTAGAGAGGACACAACACAGCCCATGGGGTGGATGCAGAGACATCACCCGTTTTCACACAGCAAACAGAGATCTCCATCTGCTGCCAGCCACTAAATCACAAAAAAAAATGATTAAAATAATAAATATAAGAGTGTTTTCCTGCAGCAAGTCCTTCCTAGCTCAGCATTCCATGCTGGATCTGGCAGCAAATACCAGCTATCCTACACAAAGAGCAGAGGCAGAGCTCCAAAAGTGTTTCCTGGACATTTAAGTGAGCACAAATCTGCTCTTCCATCTTGGAGACAACCACAAAAGCAACGCTGAAGTGTTTAGGACCAAAGAGCATTAAAAAAAAAAAAAAAAGCAGCAGGCACAACCCATACAACAAATGAGCTTCTAATTATTCAGGTCAATCAGCTTATCATGAGAAGGGGTGGCTGCTTGGAGTGGAACTCACCAGGAAGTCGTTGCCCAGGCGATATTCTCCAATGCCATAATTGTAAGTCAGCTCTACCACAAAGTGATTGTCCTCTGGTCCATAGCCCACCATGGTCTTGCTCCATTTTCCATCATAAGGGCTGGAATATCCACATTATCCATGTTTTAATGTCATTAGTATTGAAGTTAACCACCAAGAGCAGCAAGTATTTGTGTTTCAAGGAGGAGCTGCATTTCTAGAGTGAGATCATGGCAGATTTGACCCCAGGCTGTCATTCATGGCCATATGATAAAAGCAATTCTACCTCATTAACAGTGCTTTAAGGGCACAGGCTGCTCATTAGCTGCAATTATGTAATCACCTCCTTATTGCTAAGTAGGAAAGGGCACCAAATGTAAGATTCCATTCTCTTCAGAAAGAAATGCATTCCTCTTTCTTCTTCCTTTCTTTCCCTTTTCTTTACAAAAGCCTTTGGGGCTACCAGGAGGGATTTTTAACTCAAGAACCTTGGTAGTGCCACGCTTACATAAACAATCAGTGGAACTGGATGTAATTCCTGGCAAGCTGAGAAATAATTCACTTAATACCAATCTAGAGATGTGGTATTTACGTTCAATACAAGCCCCACACCTGCACAGAGTGGGGGGCTGTAGGTTCCAAGGGAAGCAATTCAATAAAAGACAACACAACCCTGATTTTACTGCCAATAAAGCAGCACGGGGTGCTCGGGGCACTCACCCGTTGCAGGTGGCCTTGCAGCCCTCCTCGAACTCCTCGTGCCGCAGCACCTGCAGGGCCACAGCGCGCTCTGGCTCGGGAGGGGACCCCGAGGATCCCCTCGCTCCAGCCCGGAACGCCTTCCCCAGGCCGGGGAAGTGGGAGGGAGCGGGGTCAGGGCAGGCAGGAAACGGCTCCCGTCCCATTCCCATCCCCATTCCGGTTCCAATCTCCATCCCCCTCCCATCCCCGTCCCTTTAACCCATCCCGATCCCTATCCCCGTCCCCATCCCCATCCCCATTCCCATCCCGATCTCCATCCCCGTCTCCATCCCCATCCCCACTCCCGTCCCCATCCCGATTTCCATTCCATCCCCATCCGGATCTCCATTCCACCCCCATTCCCGTCCCCATCCCATCCCCTCCCCGTCCCCTCACCC